>NC_142040.1:17440253-17740253 GCF_982192425.1 Myodes glareolus | reverse complement strand
ATAGACAGCAGAACACTCTTACAGTGGCTTGGGAGGTGGCCCAATGGATAGGAGTGCTCGCTATACCAGCATGGGTACTCCAGTTTGATACCCATAATCCAGGTTTAAAAATCCATATGTGTCTGTAACCCATGGTCTGTGGGATGTGGCAAAAGAGGAGCAGCAGGGTTACTAAGGGCTTTCTGGTCACCAGCCTAGTGTAAAACAGACAAGCTTCAGGTTCATGGAAAATATTGGCTCAAAGGAATACTATTCAGAAAAGAAGAAAAACTAAAATGCTTTTTGAATTTTGAGAGAAATCAATTTTCATCTTTCTACCACTCTTCTTAAAATAGGGTAATTGCAGGCAGTCCACCCAAAGATGTGAAATGGTTAAGCATGTCTGCTCTAGGGTGAGAGAATCTAGGTCTGAATGGCAGTTTGTAGATAAACAAAGGATGAAAGACACAGTACTGTGGCTTCCTCCTTCAGACTCTGGGGATGACAGAACTGACGGGGACTTTCCCAAGCTCTCTCTTATTGGTGAGGCTTTAAGGACACTCACCTTTCCTGGACAGCTCTGGATGCTTCAGTGTCAGAATTGCCTTCCTACCCTTTGATTTTTTTTTTTTAAATAAAACACCTATCAACTCTAAGCTGGTCATTAGCTGTAATAATGATTCTTCTTGGGTGGTTCAGAAGCAAAATAAATTTTTTTAGGATACTGACTGTTCAGATCAGCCCAAGATCCTAAAGAGTATCTTTCTGCACATTTAACTCTTTATAGTTTCTCAAATCTAAGTGATATAGGTAGGTCTTCTATCTATCTGTTGTTTCATTGGTTAATTAATGAAGAAAACTGCTTGGCCTGATAGGTCAGAACATAGGTAGGCAGGGAAGACAGAACAGAATGCTGGGAAGAAGGGAAGTGAGTTAGACGCTATAGCTCTCCTCTCCAAGATGGACACAGGTTAAGATCCTTCCCGGTAAGCCACCACCTCATGGTGCTACACAGATTATTAGAAAAGGGTTAATCAAGATGTGAGAGTTAGCCAATAAGAGGCTGAAACTAATGGGCCAAGCAGTGTTTAAAATGAATACAGTTTCCATGTAATTATTTTTGGTAAAGCTAGCTAGGAACCAGGCCCACTGCTCCCACCACTACATCTAAGCAGATATATTGGCATCTAGTATCCCAGAAATACAAATTTCCAAGTTTTACTCATTTCATTTCTTTAGCTGTAATTCTCTCTCTCTCTCTCTCTCTCTCTCTCTCTCTCTCTCTCTCTCTCACACACACACACACACACACACACACACACACACACACACACCACACACACCTCCTTTCATTCTCTCCTGAGAGTTCTCCTGATCATTCCCTAAGTATTCCACTCTACAGTGTCTTGACTGTTAATCTTCTTGTGTGGTTACCTCATTCCTCCATTTATGTGATCTGGAGTGCTATGTTTGTGCTATATGCTGCATAAGACTGAGCCTCAAACATTTTAATTAACAAAGAGCTGGCAATTCCTATGGAATTGAACATAACTCTCAAGTTTGTCACAAGGCTCAGAAATATAGCAACTAAGAAACCTCCCAGGAATCATCATCAGTGGTTTATCTGGGTTGAGAAGAATCACCGTGATTCCAACCGTGTCTTCTAGGAAGTGGATCCTGGGTGGAGATGGGTGAGCTAAACACTCAGACTGTGCTTTCTGCATCAACAGTTACAGAAGGGGAGAGAAGGAAGCAGTGCGGGCAGATAGACAAATCAGGCTGCAGAGCAATGGCATGTGGATAACACCGAGGCCAATAAAGTCAATCAGACACTTACTAGAACAAGGGAATCAATTCTTCCCACTTGATTCTACAACCCTGAACAGTTTCGAGATGTGGACTTCCCTAAGAATAGTCAAGTAACTCTTTTGATTGAGATCATTCCCAGAGAGGGCTGACATCGGAATTTTGGTGGTGTTTGTGACACCATCAGGAATAAGTCATTTAGCCCTTAAGAGAGATGTGGGAGGCACAGTATAGAAAAACCACACATCTGCAAAGACTTAGTACCTGGAAGTGGTAGACAGATCTAGGCTAGATGGAATCTGGCAGGACTTTCCTGTGCCAACCGCCTGCTTTAGACTCTTCTACTTTCTTCCCAGCATCTGAGTCTCCAAGGGACAAATCACCAGGGTCATTTCTCCCATGCTTGTACTTGGCCCTCTGACTGAAACTCCTTCCGCACACCATACCTCAGAAGCCAACTCCTATCATCCACTTCACCCTTCACTGACCCTCCATCCCAGTCTTTGCTGCCAGTTTCTTTCACAACACATTAGATTGCCCCACCTGCTCTGTTCATGCAGTTCATGTGGGCATTTGAATGTGCCCCACTTTGTGTGACTCTAAATATCTGGGAGTTACATATAACTCTGCCTGTTATCTGCTAAGATTCTTGAAGTTAGGAATTACATTGGCAGCACCCAGCCTAAGACCTGGTGTATTGGCATCACCCATAACGTATCCAATCCTCATACCCAGGTCTACCCAGTCTTCTGTATAGAAAGAGACGTGTTTTTGAAGTACAGCTTGCGGATGGGATTCCCTTTGTTCCTGGTCCTACCTGAATGCTACTTTCTCAAAGAGGTCATAAAGCACAGTGCTGCAGACTGCCAGAGAGAAGGAAAACTCAAAGACTTCTGCTCAGTTGCCTCTCCTCACTCACACACTGCAAGGCAAGAATAGGGGCCTCCTGTCAACTCAAACGGCCTTATTTATGAAGCTTATCCACAGGCATACGAAAGGCATGCACACAAAACAAGTTCATCATACATCCTATGACTTGGTTTAAAAACCAAGTTCATATAAATCAGAAATTTTTGAAGAGTCAACATAATTTCAGATTTCACCATCATTTCCTGAAAGTACCATCTGGTAAAACTGGCTTATCACCTCACTTTAAGTGTACGTATGAGATTTCCTGCTTACAACATTTCCTCAAGGGATGAGAGAAAAAAAAATTACTACTTGGAAGTTTTATAAGAGGGATTAGCTACAGTTCCTGAATGAGACACCTTCTCCCTCTGTGAGCACACCTGCAGATACTAATAACTGATTCACGCAATTTTCCTCTTGACTTGAATCAAAATTGGCAATAAGGCTATACGTCTCGAATAGCATTTAAAAAAAAATCTTGTGTTTACTGGTTCATAAAACTGGTTCCTTCCAGTTTACCAGTGGGGAGGGGTGGGTATACAGGGAGCAATTAGGGATAAGATAGCCAAAGGAACAGTTATTTGGAAAAGGAAATCTGTGTGTCTGGCTCTCTCTATGAATTATGACTATTCAAAAGGGGGAAAAGTCTGAACATTTGCCAAAAAAGACTGGAGTGTAAAGGGACAGCTGGAGCCCTCGGCGAGGGTTACAATGCATTACTTGTTCAATACGGGAAGAGTGGAATCACTTAGCACAGCGACTCACACATTGCTTGAGACGCTGGTACATCGTGAACTCATGAAGCATTTTCTTCAAAGGGAAAGAGCTGGGTATTTCAGGAAGGTCATTGACAGCACTTTGGGTACAGACGTGCCGACCTTCTCGTGAGGGCTTGCAGCCTTTTTGGCGTGTGGGACCAGTCTCTGTGGATGCCTTCTCTGTGCTGTAAGGTTTAGACAGGATGCATTGTGTAAACAGCCAACCCTAGCTCTGAATCTCTTGGGGGCTCAGAAAAATCTAACCAAATAAAATAAAACTCCACTGTATTTTTTTTTATTTGCTTGAGATGCAAATATCATTTTCTAACAAGAATGTGAACAAAATATATAAACATAGAGCAAAGTTGGAGCATTCAATAGGATTCTAAGGTCTATATGCCTTTAACAGCATAATACAAAAGAGTCGTACGGGAGAATTGTCTATATTCTGTCAATCATGTTTTAAATAAATGCTGATTGGCCAGGCAGGATGTGTAGGTGTTTAAAAACAGACAGGAAGTGGAAATGATGCAAAGAGAGCAGGAGAATTCTGGGGAGGAGGAAGTTGATTCTTCCCACTCCTGCCCAGATCACCAAAGCAGCAGGATGTGAGCTGCCCCACTGAAAAAGGTATTGAGTCACATGGCTAACATAGATCAGAAAAATGGGTTAATCAAGATGTGAGAGTTAGCCAGTAAGAAGCCTGACCTAATGGGCCAATCAGCATTATAACTTACAGAGATCTGTGTGTGATTTTTCTCTGGGACTAAACAGCTGGGGGTACTGGGCAGGACAGAAAACACAAACAAGCAGGCCCGGCCTTCTCATGTTACAAATGAGTGCAGAAGTGAGCAAGTGAAATTGGAAAGCGATTTGAGACTCTATCCCAGAAACCAGCTAAAGACTCTGTGGTCACTGAGCTAGAGGTGGATGGGGGCTCCAGCCTCCAGCATGCTACTCAATAGTGCTGCCAAGGTCACGGTTCCTACCAGAGTCTAGTGCCAGCTTATAGAGACAGGTGTATCTTTTCCTGATCCCAAATTTACACAATAAACAAAAAGCGTTTGAAAGTTTGATTGGACAAATCAGTTTCAACGAAGTGAGATTAATCTTGTGCAATTGCAGTTGGTTTCTAAGATTTTTTTCAAGTTGGTGTATATGTTACTCCTTGTTAATTCTTGCTCCTTGTGAACATCAGGGCATATTAATTTATAATTTACTTTATGTCTTATTTATATTAGTAAGTCTCATGCTTTGGTTGATACTCATGATGCTTATAGATATGAAAATATATCTCAGTAAACAAATGAACCTCAAAGAAAAAGAAGCAAATTCCACAGTGAGAGTCTCCTGGAAGGATCTCCCTTAAATGCCCTTAAGGTAGTGTGTCTTGGTCAGTGCTGGTACTGTGGCAGATGGTCCAGGATCTGTTCAAGTTCAACCCTGACCCAGAGGAAGAGAATGACTGACTTACTTAGCATTATACAACTCTCCACAGACTTGTTCGATCTTTATTATTTATTTGTGGTGAGCCTTAAGTAAGAAGAAATATTTTGCACAAAGTCCCAGCTGCCAGAGAACTTAGTATGCTTTGAAATGCCTGCTGGCAGAATAACCAATTAAAAGCCCCATTGTCATTGGAGTTTTATAAAATTCTCAAAACTCATATTAATAATAAAAGATGTGAAAGAAAGTAAGAGAAAGCCCCACTGTTTGACGCTCTGTTCAGTGAAGACACACTAGTGTTCTGAGTGGCTCATTAGTGTTCTGTTGAACTGCATCACTTTCTATTTCATTGTTAAGGTTTGCCTGCTTTTTTATGCCCCTAGACTGAAACAACCTATCTGATGTTTTCATTAAGGGTTTTACATTTTAATCTTTCTCATTTCAGAGAACATATTTTACAGATTAGGTGATATCTGTACTTTTTGATCATATTGCATAAAGAAGCAAAGAAAGACTTGCAAAAATAGGCAAAAAACCATGTACAATATATTTAGCATCTTCTTTCTTTCTTTCTTTCCTCCTTTCTTTTTCCTTCCTTTCTTTTTCCTTCCTTCCTTCCTTCCTTCTTTCCTTCCTTCCTTCCTTCCTTCCTTTCTTTCTTTCTGTTTTCACCTTATTTTGTTTCTGGGACCAGGTCTCACTACATAGTGCAAAGAGGCTTGGGACTATGTTACTCCTGAACTCTTGAATCTCCTGACTCAGTCTCCAGAACCACGGGTTTATAGACTGCCATAGTCTACCACCTGGACATTTAACATTTTTCAGTGAACAGTTCAGTAGTGAAGTTCATAGTGTTGTACAACTTGACGACATTCATCTTATCAATTGAAACATCATACCCATTAAATTATCTTCCACATCCCTCTGCCTCCTGTTCTTGGTAGTCATTGCTTTCCCTTCTTTTTATATGACTTGAGCACTCTTGATATCATATAAATGCAATCATCTAATATTTTCCTTTTCAAAACTGCATTATTCTACTTAGCATAATATCTTCAAGTTACCCCTGTATTATACCTTCTTTTTGCAAGAATTTCTTCCCTTTTAGGACCTAGTAATATTCCATATGTCTATGCACCATACTATATTTTATTTTGCATTTATGCATCAATGAATTCCTCATTTACTTTCACCTTTTTTGAATAATGCTGCTATAAATATATTTATGAAAATGCCCACATTAGATCCTGATTTTTAACCCTTTGGACACATACTGCACTGGTTAGTTTCTTGATAGCATGACATAAGCCAGGGTCAGAGTCACCTGAGAAGAGAAAACTCCACTTGAGAAAAGGCCTTCATGCTATTGTTGCAGACAGGTTTCTGGGTCATTTCCTTGATTAATGATTGATGTAGGAGGGTCCAGATCATTGGGGATGAGAACATCCCTGGGCAGGTGGTCCTGGGTCATATAAAAATGTCAGCTAAACAAACCACAGGGAAAACCAGTAAGCTGCATTCCTTCATAATCTCTGCTTCAGCTACCGCCACTGGGTTCCTGTCCTGTTTGAGTTCCTGCCTTGTCTTTCCTCAATGATGCACTATGATTAGGACAGGTAAACTAAATAATCCCCTTCCTTCCCGAGTTGCTTAGGTCAGAACATCATCACAGCAGCAGGGCAGCAAACTAAGACACATGCCTAAATGTGGCGTTCCTGAAACATATGGTATTTTTATTTTGACTACTTTTTGAGGAAGCATCACAGCATTTTTCTTCAGAAGTTACACCATTTTGCCTTCATACCAATGGTTCATGAGAGATTTCCACCTTCTGTGTCTTGCCTCCATGGGAATCATCTTGGTGGATATGAAGGGAAATTTTATTTGTATTTCCCCAATGATCAATAATATTCAGCATCTTTTCATGTACGTATCAACAACCTATATAGCACCTTCAAAGGAATGTTTATCCATGTACATCTTTTGCTTCTACTTTAATCCAGCTATTTGGTGCTTTAGTATTGTTGAGTTATATGAGTTCTTAATATACTCTTCTTGTAATCATTGACCAGATTGGGATTTGTAAACATTTTCTCCCATTTTTTAAGTTACCCTTCACCTAATGGGTGTTGTTCTTTGATGCAGAGAAATTTTAATATGAATGTGGTTCAGTTTATCTAGTTTTTGCTTTTGTTGCTTACAGACACAGTTCATCAGTTTGAGACTTGCACACTGCACACAAATTCATCAAAATTTTCTGCCTATAGTTGAGTCCTACTTTACTCCCATTGGAGAAGAGAACCTGCTCGTTTGCAAATGTCCAGGCGTGATGGACAAGTTGGTGACTCCCCTTATAAAAAGTTGCACTGATGAAACACAGACATGGCAGTATATTAGAGAGCAGAATTTGTGTTCAGATTAATTTATTCTATTCATTTTTTTCTAATAAAAATGAACAGGATTTTTACTGCCACATATTTTAGCTCTTATAAGCACAATGCAACAAGAAAAAAAATGATGTCTTAATATATCAGAAATCTGCTCATGCAAAACTAGGAGAGAAATGCAAGAGATAGTGAACCTCTGGACAAGTGCATCTGCTTTTCTCTAGAAACCAAGTCTTTGATGTGTATTAACACTAAACAGGAGCTTCTTTGTCTCCCACAGAAGCCATGAATGCTTAGACACCAGTCCCAGAGGGTGAGACACCAAAGAAGCTCACATTGTACTCAATGAATTGCTCTTCCATGCTTGTCTAAAACTTACCCTGATTTACTTCATGATTGTAGATTACTCATGGAAAATACCATTGAGAACTGAAAACACAAATAACTTCCTCCCAACCATTCATAGCATGTGTTTAAAGTCAGATATCTCGGGCACAGGGAATTTCATTGATCATTTTGCTCCAAAGCGATACTTGAGAATTAAGAAGAATCTGATTTTTCCTTTCCCCATAATAATGTAAAAATTTAAAGTAGATGAAGCTTATGGTACATAGAATTGTTGCATAGTTCTCTTCCATAATGGTATGATTTTTTTACTACTCAATTCTGAATTTTTATATGTTTAGAACATTTATTATTTCAAGGTTTCTCCAGATTCTAATGACATTTGTCCCTTTTTAATTTTCAACTTCTTGGAGAACATACGTTCTTGATGATTATGAACAACTTTTTGTGCACAAATATTTTAAGTGCCAAAAAGATGTCTCAGTAACCATAAGTTTCCTAGAGCTGAGCATCTGGTCTTGGGTTATATCTGGCTTTTTCTACAAATACTTGGATAGCCAAGGAAAGATATATTGGGCTTAATTGATTAGAAACAAAGATATATTTTTGTATTTTTATTTCTTTGATAGAAATATTGGTTTATGCTCTTTTATACTGAGAAGAGAATAAACACTACATTAATAAAATTTTAAAATAGATTTAAGCAAGAAAATAAATTTTAAAAATGTAGAAGGGGTTGAGAAGGGAAAACAAAAATATAATACAGTAATAATAATAACAATCCCTAGACAACTCCTCCAGTTTCAAGCAACTTTGGAGTTTGTGTTGCATGCAACGTTCAGATGAACTCACAGGAGCTAAAAAGGCCTTTGGAAGGATTGCATCTGCCTCGGCCCACATCTTGCAAAGCAAGACGCCATAGTATAAATTGTTCCTGAGGTTTTCCTGATAGCTAATAGAGCTGAAATCAAAGCTAAGAAGCTGCTTACTGTTTAAATTCACAGAGGGCAAACAGTACTTTGATACTGAGCCAACTCGAAACTGAAGACTTGGATACATGACACACTCCAAATCCTGCCACAGCAGAGTGTGTGGACACTCTCTTTGGAGCTATAAAGTATAATCTCATCTCTGAGGTTGGAAAAAAGACTTGGGCTTCTGTCTTGCTACAGTGAGAAAATCTCTACTCTCTGGTCTTTGGTCTTCTCATGTGTTAAATATGAGTTAGATGACATTTGATGTCATTCCCTGATCTGAACCGAGCTGACGTCTAACATCATTTCTGGATCTGAACTGAGCTGGTTTCTGCTCACTGACACTCACACATTCCTTCCCACACAGCCTTGGAACACTCTTACCAGAGCAATGCTTGTGTCTAGCCCTCACTAGATGCAATGAGCCACGTCAGCACAGCGAGACTGGCTGGCCAGCTAAGGTTTGGAAGACCTTTCTGCTTTCTGCAATCTGGAGCAGGCAGGGCTGTGTTCCTGTTCTTCACCCACATCACACTCGCAAGAATCCAAGTCTGCTCACATATGCTGCTATGGGGATTAAAAGGTTTAGTTTTCTCATTAAATCTTCAGCATAGAAAAATGGCAGAGACCAGAAGAGCATGCCCCTTGGGTACAGATAAGCATTCTGTGCAAAGTCCTTGGAGAGAAAGCGTTCTCTCTTCTCCAGCTTCCACACTGTCTGAAACAGACCTTTAATTTGTGCAACATGAAGTCAAGCCCATTGGACTGTGAAAAGAACTTTAAAAATAAACTTGGTTTATTAAAGGACAAAAGAATGAAAACAGATGCAAGGCTTTGTAAGTGGTGGGAAATGATCTGCAGATGAACTGAGGGATCACTGGGAAAACTCAGGTTTTGAACTCAGAAGGTTGAGGGGACACTGTGTCTTCCTGGAGACACCTCTCCTTATTCTTGTTATCACAGGATGATCATCAAATTCATTGCATTTAACTCTAAAAAAACTGCCCCAACTGAGGCACTCAGTCGTATAGTTACCCCTCAACTAAGCTAGGCTACTGACAGGAGACCTTTGCTGTAGAGGCAGGGAGGGGATACAGCTCCCTCCAATGCCTCCGTTTATGGTTCTGAACTTGACTATGAAGTTGAAGAACATTGGCCACCTGTATACCCCTACACCCAGACTTTATTGCTTCCCACCAGCATCTGATGAGGCACTGTGAAGACATTGCTACCCTGGCCCATATGACAGCTAGTGCCCAGGGTCAACATCCTTCTAGCTATAGTTTGTGGTCCTTGGAGGAAAGGGTTTCCTTGTTGAAATACCATGGCTCTCTGCAACTTTTAACAACGAGGCTCCTATTCTCCCCCTTTTCAAAATAATACTGGGTCTTCAAAGAGAAGAAATAAGTGTGTCGTTCAAATGCAGCTTTATAATGATACAGAGGAAATTTAAAGGATTGCTCACGAGAAAGCAATGATCTAACTATCAATCTAACGAGTGCACATTGTATAAACAGCCAGAACAGAACCTCATATACTTCCCATGGCAATTGTACTTAGGAGTGAGTCGCTGGTGCTGAGCAAGACATGACTTGTAGCATCATCATTCACCTGTGATGTCTGTGTCAGATCATCACAGAGAAGCACATGTGTGCAACTGTGCTGTCTACTGCTCCCTGGGACCCCAGACACATCCTGGGGGAACAAGCAAGAAGGAGAGGAGCTGTCTACAGGAGGCATGTTTACTCTATAGCTCTCCCTGCCCACACAGATGACTTACATTTTTCATTTTTTATAGGGAAATGACAAAGGAGGCAGATTTATTTTTGAGTTGTAACAAATGGAGTTGCTCTAAGGAGGTGTGTATCATTGCCTTAGACAAAAGTCACCCATATCAACTCTCTCTAGTAAGAAATCAGGAGGGTGGAAGAGATATGTCTTCTTGCAGCAATTTAGGGTTGTTTCATTTTTATATTATTTGTAGGTGGAAAATATAAATAAAAAATTGAAAGCTTCCACATCAAATTCTAGGAAGTATTTTAAAATTTGAAACACCAGTAAAAGGCTTGAGATCATTTAAAGTATAAAAATCTATATCAAATAATTAATTCTTTTTTTTCAAAAAACAAAATCAGCTCTACTACTATAATATTCATATTTAAGGAGTTATTTGTTTTGAAAATATTTTAGTAACTCAGAACTACTTTTCATGGAAAGTTGGCCATTCTTTTGTGTGGCTGGTTTCTATCTTAAGTTTGATGAGGGTAGAAACTTGAGAACAACTATCATCTCCAATACCATCAACTTTCTTTTGGTTTGTATTTGTTATTTCCTTTTCTCTTCTTTGAACCCCCATAATAATTAACATAATAATGCGTCATGTTCAAATATGGTTTCTTTAGAGGTTGTAAAACAGATTTAACATTTAGTAACAGTTACTGGAGGTTAAAAGATAAAGATGAAAAGAGGTTTAACATTATGAGTATGTCAACTTTCTCTAATTTATAATTTTTATAAGATTTCTTTTTCATCATATAGTTAATAGAAAGTTTACTGGATTTTAGAAGTTTGTTCCTAAGGAATGTATGGAAAAAATAAAGAGGCAAGAATGACTAGCAAAAACAAACAAGCAAAACTACTGGGAAGTATTTGTTTTATCAAGTATTAATACATAAATTCATTAAGAAATTAAAACAGTGCTCTAGGATACATATAGTAACTTGAAATATAATGAAAATGGTATTTCTCATCATTGAGAAGTAATGGTTTTGTTCATTTGACTGGCAAAAAGTTAGTATTTATTAATACCCAGTGGTGGAGAAGATGCTGGAAGAACTGTGTGGAGATATACAGTGTCATAAGCCTGTGAGCACATTTTTGTACATCTTTATAAATGTGCACATGTCTTTCCTTTACACTTCTACTCCCAGCTGTTCATCCTAGACAATGATTTCATCTGCATGAACAGTGGTCTATGTGAGACTTCCATGGGCAGGAGGAGAGTAGATTATAAGCTGAATATCCTAGAACATAAGTACTCTATGGTGCCGGAGAATTGTCTGTATTCTGTCAGTCATGTTTTAAATAAATGCTGATTGGCCAGGCCGGAAGTATAGGCGGACAAACCAGACAGGAAGTAGAAATGATGCAAAGAGAACAGGAGAATTCTGGACAGGAGGAAGCTGATTCCTCCCACTCCTGCCTAGATCACCAAAGCAGCAGGATGTGATCTGCCCCACTGAAAAAGGTACTGAGCCATATGGCTAAAATAGATCAGAAAAATGAGTTAATCAAAATGTGAGAGTTATCTAATAAGTAGCCTGACCTAATGGGTCAATCAGTTATATAACTTATAGAGACCTATGTGTGATTTTTCTTTGGAGCTAAACAGCTGTGGGAACCGGGCATGCAGAAAACACAAACAAGCAAGCCCCCCCTAATGTTACAACTCTATATCTATATTGTGAAGAATGTAGAAGTTAAAATAAATAAAGTTAAAAATGAGGGGAATTATTTGATGAGATGTCGAACATGTTTTTTAAGTTGAAAAGATAATTGAAGAATATTACCCCCAGCACAGTCTAGCCTATGGAAGGAGAAACCAATTTATGGACAAGAGTTGGATGGTATTGACTTGAGTTTATCAGTACACCAGTAAGTACACTCAGGTAAGACCAGGAAGGTGGTTGTTGAGAACCTGCACCCTTTGGCTCTTTGTTGTTTTTCTTATATATTTGTACAATTTTGGATTCAATTATCATTTGATTCTCTCTTAGCTTCATTGCTGCTTTATTACTCAGACCTTGATTGGTCTTTATTGCTGACTTTGGCATCTACAGTATGAAATTTTTACACATAATAGTCTGCTTTGACCAGGTGTCAAGGCACATGCCTTTAGTTCAAGCATGCAGAGGCAGAGAACTGAGTTTGAAGTCAACCTGGTCTACAAAGCAAGTTCCAGGAAGGCTACACAGAGAAACCCTGTCTTGAAAAACAAAGTAAAAGCAAAACCAAAACAAAAAGTTCTACATTCAACTTTCCTATTTTACAGCCTATTTGATGTCTAAAATTTATATATATTCTTCCATTTCCTTCCTTCTATCATTTGTGCTATTTGAATTCCTAATCATAATTATGTATGTTGCAGATAGTGGTATTCCTATTACTTTTATTTCAGTAGGTAATAGTTATTTTATGTTGTTTCATTTTTATTTAAGTAGTTCACAAAATACCATATGCATATCACTAAGCTTCTTTTCCAATATATTAAATGAACGTATTAAATGTTCAGAAATCATTCTAATATTTAAAAGTTAATTGCGTCGCCAAAACTTGAGATTGATTTGTTCTTTATCTTTTCCATGTTGAGAATGTAAGGGTCCCATGTGAAAACTTCAGATCTCATTACAGCCCCATAATGCATGTCTTTCTTAGGTCTTAATGATACACGAATGGTTCCTATCTCAGAAGCAGAAATGACAACAAAAGAGAGGGAAAGAGTGAGAGATCTAGAAATCATTGCGACTCTGTGACACAAACAAAGCCACAGCCAAGGATGACAGCAAGTGATGAGTTATTATCTAGCCGTACTGCACAGTCCAAACCAAGCTCTCAGCCACCAGTTATCCTGGGCAGGATGCTGTCCCTGGGGCTCTAGATGTTGCCTGGCCCTGAATTGTCTCCAGTGAGACAGACTGGGATTCAAACTCTAAAGATTTTTTTATTTGTTTACACACAGGTGTTCAAGCTTAAAAGAATCATCTAGCCCCTATTCCCTACTACTAAACATTGGGCATGGAAGCAGTAACTGTGTCTCAAAGAACAGGCGGTAAACTCAAAAAGTTATAGTTCAACCTGAAGTTACTTTAAGGCTCTTGACAGCATAGTAGAGTAAAATTTTCAGTTCATTAAGTAATAAATTCCAAGCTCATTCTTATTTAAGAGATAGTGGAAAGCACCAGGTCACAGTGGTGTGTTGCTTATACTAGGAAGCAGATGCACACAAGAAAAAGATGTGAAGTATACAGTGAGCGGGGATTTGGAAAGAAAAAAAGCAAGGTCAGCATTCCAGGGCTTACCCAGCCAAGCTCTGACACTAGCCCTGCTCAACTTGGTGATCGTTGTTAAGACCTTGACAAATCATAAAAAGCCTTCTTTACTTACACACATGAAGCTGACACTGTTGTCGCCTTCTTTGTGGATGCACATTCCTGTTTGGTGTCATTTTCGCTGTTGTGTAGGCATTTCTTAAACCTCTCCATCCAGGTGTGATGAAATATTCCATAAGATGTTCCAGAGCTGTTTGTGAAACAAAAATGTCATTATGACAGTTCCTTGCTCTGAACTAACAGTGTTTTCTTTTTAAAGACTATTTACTGATATCTATGGCTCCCCTTACCTTCAGAACTCATGCAGTGTCCATAACCCACTTCATTCAAATGTGTTGATGCTTTTCCCCCTGTTTACTAAGCTTCCTGCCACAGGGCCTTTGGCTGGAGAAGACATCCTTCTTCCAGATTTCCCAATCACTTTCTCCTCCTCAGTCAGAATTTTATGCACATAGCCGCTTGTTGGCATGATCATCCACTATACATATCTGGGTCTTTCATGTTACCTTTTTCAGAAGGCCATCATTTCAATAAAGGGGAGATATTACATGAAAGATACAATTAAGCTGTTATGGAACTCCATAGTACATGCATGCATGTTGTTAATACAATGAAATATTGAAAACAGATTTAGCAAAAGCATCTTATCAATGCAAGACAATGTCAAGAATAATATACACATGGCTTCCTTAACATGATCTGGAGAAGGACAACAATAATATTCTTGCTAACGTTGATGTAATATATCGTAGATGACAGTGTAAATATAAAAAGTATGCTTTTGTATATACATTTTCAGGGTTGATATATTACATAGTTATTTATGTACTTATTGTTTCCCATCGGAAAACAGTGGAATCACTTTGTCTTACTACTCTATCTACTAGATTGTAATATTTCCCATAACTTAGTAGTGCTCATTAAAAAGATGAGTAGATGGATTGAAAAGATAGAAAGGTAGATGAAAAGTTGAGCATAACATCAGAGTTAAAATGTTGCTGAGAAACCTAAATAGAAAATTGGGTGCTGGCTCATTCAGACAGCTCTTGTGTCCTCAGTTGGTCGCAGGTGGCTAAAGAAAAGAGACATAATAATGTAGAAAAATTAAGTTAAAATTCTTCTGCCCTCATCTTGACCTCATGAATTATAAGGAAACCCACAGTGCAACAGGGAGAACCTAGGCATGCTGAAGTTGCGTTCGAGTGACTTCCAACTCTGTTTTGTTTCTTTTCACGTTCTCTCTCTCTTTTCCTCTGACAGCATTCTCCATGTGACTTAAAAGGTACTTTCTCTGATCCACTTGGATATGAGTTTTGTGCAAGACGATAGATACGAATCTATTTGCATTCTTCTACATGTCGACATTCAATTATGACAGCACAATTTGTTGAATATGCCATTCTCCATTGTATAATTTTGGCTTCTGTCAGAGTCTTCAGTTTGATTTCATTGATCCATGTGTTTGTTTTTATGCCAATACCAAGCTGTTTTTATTGCTATAGCTCTGTAGTATAGCTTGAAGTCAGGGATAGTGATGTCTCTAGAACTTCCTTCATTGTACAGCATTATTTTAGTTATTCTGGATTGTTTTTTTTTCTTCCGTATGAATTTGAGTATTGTTCTTTTGAGGTGTATAAAGAATTGTTTTGGGGATTTTGATGGGGATTGCATTAAATCTGTAGATTGCTTTTGGTAAAACTGCCTTATTTACTATGTTAATCCTACCTATCCATGAGAATGGGAGAACTTTCCATTTTCTGATATCTTCTTCATTTTTTATCTTTAAAGACTTGAAGTTCTTATCATACAGCTATTTTATTTATTTGTTAGAGTTGCCAAGATAGTTTATATTATTTGTGCTTATTGTAAAAGGTGTTGTTTCTCTGACTTCTTTCTCAACTCATTTATCATTTGTATATAGAAGGGTTACTTTTTTAAAATTAAACTTGTATCTCGACACATTATTAAATGTGTTTCTCAGCTGTAAGTGGATCAACGACCTCAATGTAAGTCCACTTGCACTGAATCTGATAGAAGAAATGCAAACTAAAACAACTCTAAGAAACAATCTTACACCTGTCAGAATGGCTAAAATCAAAAACTCTGATGACAGCTTATGTTGGAGAGAATGTGGGGTAAAGGGAACACTCCTCCACTGGTGTTGAGAGAAAGCCTGTAGAGTCACTTTGAACATTAGTATGGCAGTTTTTTTTAGAAAGTTGGGAATCAATTTCTAACTCAAGACCCAGCTATACCAATTTTAGGCATATACCCAAAGGATAATCAATCATACTACAAGGACACTTGCTCATCTATGTTCACAGTAGCATGATTTGTAATAACCAAAACCTGGAAATAACCTAGATGTCCCTCAATTAAAGAATTGATAAGGAAATTGTGAGACATTTACACAAAGGAGTATTACTCAGCTGTAAAAACAATGACCTCATGAAATTTGCAACCAAATGGATGGAACTAGAAAAAAAGTCATCCTGAGTGAGATAACCCAGGCCCAGAAAGACAAACATGGAATATATTCACATACAGGTGGTTATCAGGAGTAAAGTACAAGATAACCAACCTACAGCCCACAGCCCCAGAGAGGCTAGATAACAAGGAGGGCCCAAAGAAGGATGTGTGAATTTCCCTGGGAAGGGGAAGTAGGAAAGATGTCCTGGATACACTGGGGAAGGGGATGAGGGGATGGGGGATGGGAACTAGAGGGTATGGGTTAAGTGGGCTGGGTGCAGGAGGTGGACTGGAGGTAGAGTGGAGGGGGAGAATAACAAAGGAGACGTCTGAATGGGGGGGCATTTTGGGTGTTAGGTGCCAGGGAAACCCCCATGAACCCACAAGAATGACCCCAGCTAAGGCTCCTGGCAGTGGTGGCGAGGGTGCCTGAACTGGCCATCTCCTGTGACTTCCCTAATTTCCGTCAGAGATACTCTATTCAGTAAATGGTGAAAGCACAGTCAGAGATTCACAGACAAACATTGTGCTGAGCTCTGAGAGTCTTGCCAGGGCGGGGTAGGGGAGGAGAAGAGGGGTTGTACCATCCAGAGAGGGGGAACCCACAAAGACAGCTGACCTAAGCTTGCAGGAGCTCATGGACGGCTGGACCAACAGTCAGGAAGCCTGCATGGGACCGACCTAGGACCTCAGCGTGGGGGTGACAGTCCTGTAGCTTGGCCGCTTAGTAAGGCTTCTGACGGTGAGAGCAGGACCTCCCCCTGGTGCTAATCTGGTTTTTTGGTAACCTGTCCCCACGCTGAATTGCGTGGCCCCTGCCTCGTTGAAAGAACTTGCCTCAATTTCATGCACCATGATGTAGCCTGCCCATTTTTGAACTGAGGAGTGAATGGAGAGGGAAGTAGATGGAAAAGGGGAAGGAACAAGAGGAGAGGAGGAAGGGGAAACTGGTTGGTATGTAAAATAAATGGAAAAAAAGTTATTTAAATTTTTTAAAAAAGAAAGGTACCTTCTCTACTCCACCGATGCTGTCCCCATAATCCTTCTTACATGGTTGATTACCTTTGATTTATATGGCTTAATCTCCCGTTATTTTGTGGAATCTGATACAACTTTGTCATTTTAAAAGGCATAAAGGCATGTCCTCTCAAACGCCCGTGCTGTCTGTACACCTGAGCAACACGCTTCCCCTAATAAACCCATTATCTAGCCTACAATTTGCCTGAAGCCGTTCTGCCATTATGTTTAGTACTAAAATGCTAAACAGTCTCAAAAATATCTTTCTGTCACTGGTTTGAGGATAATGAACTGTCTAGTTTCTATTTGATATGATTATGTCTCATGCACTGGATGTGTCCATTGAATTTAAAATGAAAAAGTCCATTTCTTTTTCAGGGTAAAAACAATTCTTTTAGGAGTGAATATGTGTACTTCAGCCATGTTTCTCCTTCATAAATATGCACTTCTGTAATATATGTCGGAAAAATGTGTCTCCACCTCGAGCTCTATGAAATAAATTTAAATCGAGCCTCTTACCCTGTTATGCACTGGTGAGGGGATGCTTGGTGTGAGGCCATGGCTCTGAGATGCTGCTGAGGCAGGGATGGTAAAAACTGAAACAGCATTTCTAGACAAATACAAGAGCATATGAGGAATTATTTGGAGATGGAGGTGGGGGACAGAGACAGATAGAGAGAACCAGTCAAATCTCCCTGGCTGTAGAACTCCACTTCCCATGATTCTGATGTATGCCGGTGTCCCTTAGGAATACTTATGACTAATGTTTTCAGGAATTGACTTGGGAAGCTAACCTAATATATTATGTAGTTTCTGCAGGATAATTTTCTGAGTAGCAAGTAATTACCATATTTCTGAGCTTTGGGAATACAGTTTCTTTATGTGCTAAAATTCCCTCTATATAATTCAGGCAATAAGAAGAAAAAGTCTTACTCCTAAGTGTCCTGGGAAAGGAAAGGCACCCATTTCCACAGAACAAAGAATATTAAAGGAAGAGGTTTACCATTTGATAAAGAAGCTGAGGTAGCGTGCGCTGTGGTGGGTTCCGTCAGGAAACCTGACTAACCGCTCTGCCTGCTCTAGACTGCTTTGTCCTCTGTCTAAGAGTGTGAATCTGGCTGGCTCTCTGATCCTCAAAGACTGAAGACATGGAATGGACTCAGGGAAAGCGATGTTTTTCAGTATGCACAAGGAAGCTTTACTAATAAATAGCCAATATTTTTTCACCTACTCTTCCCAAAACTGGTCCAACAGTAGTGGTTCCTCAACCCTGTCCGCCCTTTGAACGCTGAGAGCTTTAAGGACACATTTGATGCTGCAGAAGATGCTGACTTAATAGGGCAAGTGTAGTCTGGGTGCTGAGATTTTTTAAAAACTGTTCAGATAATGCTAGCAGAAGAAAAATAATTAAAACTCATACTTAGATAACTTTGAAAGCACTCACCCCTGAAAAGGTCTGTCCCCTTTAACTCTGCTTCTGACTAGGCTTCCAGCAGGAGGGACAGGCCCCTACCTTTTCCCCTTGGCCTTCTATTCCCCCCCCCCCCTCCTCACAGGACTGTGCATATCAGCGTAGCCCAGTGGAACCAGAAGGCCTCCCAGGCCAAGGTAGAGATTTCTCCTGGACACTTAGTAGACTTAGGAGGGCAGAGCCAGGCCTGCAGGGTGGAGAGGCATGTTCCTTATTCTCGGGGGGTACTGTTTCAGGAGATGAACTCAGTAGGGGGATTTTCTGAGCAATTTAATTCAAATTACAATCTACTTCTCTCCTGCAAGAACCACAAATCAATACCACAGTTTCTACAGTCAGCCAGTGAAAGTGAGCACGGAGATGAATGTTTTATGTGCTAAGAAATCGACTCGCTTACTGAGAGACAGCTTAAGAAAGCCTCGAACACATGCACCTTTTTCCCCAATTTCTGAGGAAGCCACACACAGTGGGCACTTGAATAAGTCAGATAGGTGCTTACTTTTCTGGTTCATGAGCATCCGTTTATTCCCTGTTCCTGCAGAGAATGAGACTCACTCCGGTCAGTCTCTTAATGGTTCTCAGTGTTGATTGCAGGAAGAATTTTCTAGAGAGCTTTTAAAAGTGTATTTAAAGCTGAGGCCTCCTCTGGGGAAAATATCCCTGCCCCTGGGCATGATTCAGAAGTCCCACTGCAATACTTTTGATATTTGGATATTAAATATTAGCTTAATATTTAATGTTTTTGTTTTCTACGGAGACCTATTTAAAATGCCATGCCCCAGGAATACTTAGCAGGGGAAGGACACTCTGTCAGCAAGCTGATCGAGCTTTTCAGAGGTGACACATAGGTTTAGTTTGGTACATTTCCGAATGCGCGATTCTGAAAATCTCTGATATACAGAAACAACTTTGGTAGTTGTCTGATTTTCATATTTCAGAAGCTGTTTACATTTAATATCATATCCACTGCCAGCATCTCTGTGTTGCCATTATGATACTTAGCAGCAAAGAGGTGGGCCACTATGAGCAGTTCTACAGGCAGAGTCATGAGGGGACAAAATAATCTCCTACTCACTGCCTGTGTCTTGACATGAGTCCTTCAAAGGAAGCTGGTCATATCACTAACTGTTTCTGGGAGGAAGATAATTTTCCTCACAGGCATAACACAGAAGAATTTTCTTTGTTACTGACATATAGGAATGCCCTTTAAGTTTCTATATTAAAACTCTGGGCAGTAGAATCTCAGGGCCCTCTTACAGTCTGTGGTAAATGTCTGGGCTTGCTCCAATGGATATTCTCTTGGAATGAAGAACATACTGGAGTCACGGTCGACCCACCCTGGACATGTATCAGTCAGGACTCATACCAAATGTGCTTGGCAGAGGCAAAAATGAATCTAATTTTTAGACTACATAGATATTAAAAGATAATATTTATCAACCGTTTCTAGTAGGAATCTCTGACTCCTACGTATTTGAAAAAATATTATAAGTGCATATACACATTTTTTTATTAAAGACCAAGGAAAATATTATGAATAAGGATTGTTTTTAAAATGTTGTGTGAATTTTATTGTGAAAAAAAATAAAGGAAGCAAAGAAGGAAGGCTGAGCACTGGGCTGTGGAATCCATTTGAGTTCTGCACCAATGTTAGGTTATTAGGTTAGGTTAGGTTAGGTTAGGTTATGGCTAGGAGCAAATGCTGTTCTGTTAGGCCTACCTCCTGGTTCTACCCAAGGTCACTAATATAACTCAGTGTCTGAATTTCAGCCCTTGTTGGGGCCTCAGCTTCTAAAAGGAAAACGTTTCCTAAGAGTTTTGAGACTTCCTGGCAAGGACGGTAAACATAGGGGCCTGACTTGGAATGTAAATGAAGAAATGGATTGGTGAAAAACTAGGAAAGGTGTCAGTTGAATCCCAAACAAGTGAAGTCAAGATCCATACTCTGGAAGGGCGAGCATGATTTGCAGACAGCAGCAGCATCTGGGTCCTCTGTTCACTGAGCTGTGCTTTATCCACCTGTGCTGCTAATCAATAGCGTGCAGAGCCTCGAGGATTCGTTAGAGGCATTGTGTACGGGGAAGGCATCGCTGGGGCTTAATCTAACTTCTTTCTCAAACTAGAGACCCCTGTATTTATCGGTAATTTCTAGGAATGTGACGATGTTAATAAGAAAAAAATAAGAGGTTTTCTTTGAGGAATATGAGGAAGTTGGTCTTTTCCTTTCTCCTCTTATGTCAGACTTTCTTGGTTCCCTTTTGGAGTGCTTGAGTTTTTCATCAGAACTCACAGATAGGCCACAAAATCGACTCAATATTTAACACCTCCATATTCAGGAAAAATGAGCAAACAGAAACATCCTATTCCTCCAATAAGAAGCTGCTCTTAGAGATGGAGTGTTAAGCATTTGGTCTTTTTTTTCCCCCAAAGTTTATTAAATTATAAAAGTTTCCATTTCTGCCCCACCTCCCAACACCCTCCCACTCCCCCCACTCCCTCTCCTCCTCCCTTTCCATCCCTAAGAGCAGTCAGGGTTTCCCAGTCCCTTCTCAGGAAAATCCTGGACCTCACTGCTTTGCTTTCCACTTGGGAAGCTAGTGAGTCTTTGCTGCCTTTTACTAGTGATGTCCTTTACTGCACGGGCATGAATTGCTCTACTTTCTTCCTACCTGTTGTCATTTGAAGGTAGCGTCCTTGGTTGTGCTCATCCATTGTGACCTTTGATTATTGCTATGGATCTTTTGTTGTTGCTTGTTTGTTTGGCTTTATTCTATAGCCAAGTTGGCCTTGAACTCACATTCTTTCTGCCTGTGCTTCCTGGTGTTATAATCACTCCAGCAGCTTGTTAAGCATGGCCTCACATCTTCTGTCAACTTTACTTTAAATTAAAAAGTTGATTAACTTTATTAATCTTATTTCATAGGAAGGAAAGTATATTTTTTGATGGCTTATCATTTTACCATCTCTTTTGTTTGTTTGTCTGTTTTGAGACAGACTTTTTCTGTGTAGCACTGGCCATCCTGGACCTCATTCTGTAGACCAGGTTGGCCTCAAACTCAGAGATCCGCCTGCCTCTGCCTCATGAGTGGTGGGATTAAAGGCATGCACCACCACCACCCCATTTTATTTCACCATCATTAGAACAAACAATAGTTTTATTGGGGCAACTTTTTTCTTTCTTTCTTTTTATTTTTGAGACAGGGTCTCATATGCAGCTCCAGCTACGTAGAGCCTCATAGAGCCTCTCTACCTCTGCTTTCTGAGTGCTGGGATTAAAGGTGTGAGGCTCAGTACCTGAAAAGACAATGTTGTTTAAAACTGAGACATTTTCAGCATCTCATCCCTGCTGTACATTTATGATGAAGTTACTTTGCACTCAAATGCATTTCCTCATCTTCAAGAATTCAATCTATCAAGTCACAACGCTTCATTTATTATCTAAATGGATGGCGCCTAGGTTCCAGCACATTACCTAATACATTAAACCGTCTGTAAGTGACTGCGACAAGGGTGACAAGTGAATGTGTTCTGTGCATGGGGAAGGACAAAGTCGATGAGGGAAGAAGAAGTCAATCTGTTAGAAATCAAGTTTGAAGCCAACGAGAAAACTTCTGAAAAGAATAAAGGGATAGGCAGCAGAGAAAGGATCAAATAGTACCTCAGGGCCAGTAGTGGGCAGACACTACTCATGCATACACATCTGCACACATATGTACATGTAGCTGCACACGTTACACACCATGCACACTCCCTTCCATGTATACTCACTTGTGTATATGTCTATGTGTCTGCAGATTGCATGGATTTTTTTAAAATGAGGCATTTTAAATCATGTGGTTAGCTTTTAAGTTTATAGCCAGTCAGCCTGCCTTAGTGTTACCACAAACAATACTGTTAGCTGTTTCTGCCAAAATTCTACCGCTGATATAGGTCATTCACTTGACTATGTTTTGAACGAATCTTGAAAACAAGCTTCCTTCCTTTCGGTGGTCCATGTGGCTTCTGTGATCTTCTATGTTTTAGCTTGTTAAAACACTTTTAAGTTCAGCTTAGCAGATTTTACATCCAGTTCCCGCCGGAAGCTGGTATTGGTTTCCTGGCTAAGGAATGATCAGAAGCACAAAACATTAGCAAGAGCTCACTGCAATACACTAAGTAAGAACCATATTCATAGTGAACATCTCCAAAGCAGACTTCCTCCAAGGATGAATTTTCTCTACTGTTGTCCTATAATTTCCTCAATTATTTGCTACATCCCTACTTTATCAGCCATGACATTAAGTCTTCACATCTGTTGTAATTAAGGAGGAGATTGAATGTCATATGGACCCTGGAGGACATATAGTGAGACTCACAAGCTGTTCTCTGAAGATCTTACTTTTCAATTCATTCGCTATTAAAAACACTGATACTCAAACATACAAACAAACATTCTATTAACACTTTTTTCTGAGCACTAGTAGACCTGTAGACCTGTACCAAAATATCAACTCAATCTTTTCTCCTTTTAGCCAGATGGTTTTGTTCAATTTCAGAATAAAGCCTAACTCCAGAGACTCCAGTGCAATGCAGGAGAAAATAATGGATAGAATTATTATTGAAGTGCCTGGTATCCCAGGTTTGGAATGCATAGAAAATTTGATAGAGAGGTCCAAGGAAAGGTCCCCAGATTGTTTCTTGGGCAGCAGAGGAGAGGGTGCCTGAACTGGCCTTTTCCCATAGCCACACTGATGAATATCTTGCATATCACCATAGAACCTTCATCTGGCGATGGATGGAGATAGAGACAGAGACCCACATTGGAGCACTGGACTTAGCTCCCTAGGTCCAAATGAGGAGCAGAAGGAGGGAGAACATGAGCAAGGAATTCAGGACCACGAGGGGTGCGTCCACACACTGAGACGATGGGACTGATCTAATGGGAGCTCACCAAGGCCAGCTGGACTGGGAGTGATAGAGCATGTGATCAAACTGGACACTCTGAATGTGGCTGTCAATGAGGGCTCTGTGAGTGACTACCAATCTTTGATGTAAGCAAATGTAGCTATAAATTTAAAAGTGAAATTTGAATTTGTTAGTCCACCATGCTGGGGAATACTTTGAGCAGACTGAATATACAATATATGGCAAACCTTACCTCACTGGTAACTCTGAACTAGGAAAATTTTACATTTTACATTTACTTTTTATATTTACTATGAATGTAGCAAGTCATAGCTATGTGTTTTATACTTTGTCTACACCATTTCGTTTCCAAAACACAAGACCAAAATTCCTGCTATACATCTGTGAAGTTACCTCATGACACTTGGTTTCATTCCTGTGTGGTGTACTTTAAGTCTTCAAGCATGCTCTTTCCTCTTCTTTAATTCTGTCATTAAGATGCCTATGGTGTGCTAAACATTGGTCAATAAGAGAGTCTCCAGCTAGATAAAACTCTGGCAATTTTTGCTCAAAAAGGATTATTCTAGTGTCCAGAAATGTCTATCATTCTATCATTTAGAAATTTAAATTGTGTTCTTATCTCTTATGACAAATAAGTGATAGTCTTTTAATTGTGTGCATATACCTGTGACGTTGATATTTCTGCAATGGAAAAAAAAATCAATCATTACACTAATGTTTACCTGTTCTATGAAAGAAAAAATGTGACATATGTCAAGATTTTAACAGTCATCAGTTAACTGCAGTTCATGAAATATTTTAATACATATTTACAAAAGTAGGAATCTTCTGTAATATAAAACAAAGAAGCTAAGAGAATTAACTAGAAAATGCAACCAATCAAATATTTGCAACGTAGAAAAATCTCTTTGTGGCCAAGGAAACCACATACTTAAGAAAAAGCATTAGTAAAATGTTGAGCCAATGAAAGCCAGATGGGCTTATGGTTGTACTGACCACTGTTGTATAACATAGAAACAGGAATGGAAGGGACATAGAATAGTCAAAGCATCCTTGAGAAGCACAGCGAAGTCAGGGAACAGAGTGGTATCTATTTCGAGAATGACTATGGCAATCAAAGCAGCATGGTGTTGGCATATGGCTGCTACTATGCTTGCTATTGCTGTAGCAACATAGCTGAGAAAAATGTCTGGATGTGGGAAGTGTTGGTTTCAGGAACCAAATGTTCATTGTCTCCATTGTTTCCGGGTCTAGAGTCAGCCAGAGACACATACCCCCAAAGAACTCCTAACTATTGCATTCAGAGAGCAGAGAGAAAGAGCAAGAGATGATTTTCTCTAACTGAACCCCATCTCCTAAAGCCTCCATCACCTACCAACAGCCACCCAGGAACAAACCCTAAACACACGCATCTTTGGGGCAGGGATATCTCAAATTTAAATTATAACAGTGAGTGGTTGGATAATGTATAGATGTCTTATAAAGCCTCACAAATCTTCATCAATTATTTTTGATGAAGAAACTCAATTAATGAAATAGAATCGAATCAGTAGTCTGTTCCCTAAAGGGTTTCCTAAAGGCACAGCCCTTTAGACACCAGCAGTCCAGGAGGCAAAAGCCCAAGAAATGCAAGTTAAATGCCTGTCTCAATAGAGAAGGAATTCAAGGTCAGTCTGGTCAATTTGAGTCATGTCAAAGTGAGTATGGCGCTTGCCTAGCATGAACAAGGCCTTTAGGTCAATCTCTTTCACCTTCTCAGCACAATAAAAGGAGAGGGAAAAGGAAGAGGGAAATGGAAAAGGAGAGGGAGGGAGGGAGGGAGGGAGAGAGAGAGAGAGAAAGAGAGAGAGAGAGAGAGAGAGAGAGAGAGAGAGAGAGAGAGAGAAGGCGAGAAGGCTCAGGGCTTAAGAGTGCTTGCCGCTCTTCCAAATGACACAGTTTAGTAGTCAGTACCCATGCTAGGTCAAAAGCTCACCTTTAACTCCAGCTTCAGAGGATCTGATAACCTCTTGGGACCTCTGCAGGTATGTGAGCTGTACACACGTGCATGTGTGTGTTTAAGCACACACAGACACACAGACACACACACGCACATACACTTCACATAAATAAAACATTTTAAAGAAAAGAAAAATAGATATTTCAGTAGATGCTACGGGAATAACCAGAAATTAAATAGAGAAAATGAAATTTGAATTTTACCTCTAATATATATGTGTGTGTGTGTGTGTTATTTTGAAATGGACTATACACACACACATATATATATATATATATATATATATATATATATATATATATATGTAAATAATCTTTGCTTTTTATGATTTGAGACAAAGTCTCATCTTGCATTCAGATGGTCTTGAACTTACTCCGTTCCCTGTGCTCCTTCCAGTTTATGGTAATCCTCCTGCCTCAGCCTCCCAAAGAGTAGAATTATAAGCATGTATTATCACATCCAGCTTTAAATAGAGAATTTCTTAAAAGAAAAAAAATACATAAACCATACAAGTAATACCTGGCAAACAAGATTTCATCCAAAGAAACACTTCAACATTTTGGCAGAAACTACTAAAAATGAACTGGTCTGAGCATGACCGAGGAAATACAGACATTATCTGACAAACTACTTGTACCCAGAATACATAAAGAAAAAAAAACTTGAAACTAGAAAGCCAAATAATTCAATTAAAAGAAGTTAGCAGAAGATTTTTAACTTTCAAAACTTGGTGGTATATGGTGTAAAACAGACCAAACAAACCAATGACAGTTTCTCATTAAGTCAAATACACCTTTTCCATATAACACAGTAATTCCATTGAGATAGTTATGCCATCTGTAGCGTAAAGGCTGGTCTCAGGGTCATCTCTGCTTGAGGTGATTTCTGAGCTATTTCCTTTCCCACTCAGATATCACAGGCCATGCTAGAGGGGGAGGGGAAGAGAGTTTGGGAAGAACAGAGAGGGAAGGGGCAGGCCCTGCGGCTCTGGTAGGCAGCACAGGGCTCAGTGTCTAACCACCCTTCTAAGCAGCATGGGTAGGAGGGGAGTACAACGGTGTCAAACAGGCTCACGGAGATCCTGAGAGGAGACAAAGGGACCTGCTGGGAGCACCCCCATCCACGGTGGCATGAGGTAATGTGTAGGAAACATTGAGAGAGAAGTAAAAGAATTTCATTCAAACGAAGCTAACTGCATCATCCTTAGAAGTTCAGGAGTTATGTGCTCACCTGACTAAGAGATGCTACATGTTTGTGAAAGCTGTCTCGCTTCTGCAGTACACAGCACTGTCAAATGGCTCTGCTGATCACTTACGATGTTTCTCAGAACCTCTGGCCAATGCGCTTTGCTGTGTTTGTAGGGTTATCTGTCTTAGCACCCTGTCTGGGCTGGTACCATGCACAATTCCAACTGCCTCCATTCAATCTAACCAGATGCAGCAAGTGGGGACAGCTCCTACTGGATGTCTATGCAGATGGATGCCTTACCCTCTCTAGTGTTTGTTCAAATATTTTTAAGAAAGACTTACTCTGAGTGCTCCCTAAAATTGCCAGCTCTGCTTTTCACCACCGTTAGTTCTCTTGATGCCCTTTGACAAGAGTTCTTTGCTAAAATGCATAGAGCACTTTTCACCTTCAAACCTGTCTCTCTATTTTGCCATTATCTTAACATCTGCCCACAAAAAGGAAACCAATAGCATTTGGCTTTGCTCATTTTCTGGACTGTATCCCACACATCTAGTCTGATGGCTACCATCTCACTACCGTGTTCAGCACATAGTAGATACTCATAATGGATCACTGCTTTAAGAAACCTACATTTTTTATATATTTATTTATAGTTTGATTTCTTATAATGCTAGGGACAAAGGGGCCTTGCTGCTGTACCATGCAAGTGCTCTCGCTGAGCTAATCCTCCACTTCCAGTGGCCCAAGTGGTCTTGTGCTACTCTAAGACACACGAGTCATCTGTTTCCAGCCTTGGTGTTTCAGTCCTTCTCCTGATTTACTTGCAGCTCCCATTTCGAGTTGGACTCTATTCTTAACCTTCTCTCTCTTCTGTCTCATGAATTCTCAAGAGAAAAATGATCCAGTTGGGTCTAATCACTCACGATCTGACCCGGACCATCTCCATGTGGCATGCTTCTAGACAAACCACGGGCCTCTTACATGTCTGCTGACGTGGACTCTGAGGGAACAAACTCACGAGCCTCAACAACAGTGAGTGTTCACAGCAGAAGGATCACAGGATAGGAACCATGATGCATTTACAACTCCAACACTCGGTGGCTACCTTTTGCTGCAGCAGGGGACCGAATGTGAAGTAGCATGGATCACCCTGCACAGTTGAAGCTGTCAGAAGGCTTCTCAGCTCCTCTGCAGTTTTGCAGCAATGTATTTTTTCTTTCTAAATGAGGTCAGTGGGAAAAAACTTATACTTGGGTTGTGCTTAAAACACTTGGTTTAATAAAATCATAATGTGCAAATGTATATGAATGTTAGCGGATGGCCTCAGGGCTCTGGCCCTCTGTCAGTTGGCTCTCAAAATCAGTTCTTTCGGGAACCCTTGAGAGAAATCACATCTCATGACAGGCTTGCTGGCAAGAAAAACAGCACAGAAGAGTCCAGGAGCTTAGAAAGAAACAGCAATCGTATTTAAATAAATGTGTTTATAGATTATATCCTGGAAGTGAGATTAAAAGGGGATGTGCATACCATGATGCTCTTGACTTCCATGAATTCATAAAAATTAAAGCAGAAAAGTAGAAGTTAATGTTGTAGAACGAACTAAGCATTGGCATTCTCGTGTAACTTCTGTCTTGAAGAAATGATGTAATGCTATTTGAGCCTTGCAACCTCTCTAGAACCCCATCCTCACATTTTGAAACAATGGGGTTGGAAGGGAGAACCCCTCAAGGCTCGCCAGCTTGGAGCCAGAGTCAAAATCACTTAGAAATTTAGATTCAAAGGGCTGGGACAAACATTGTACTCAACAGTCCCAAATATGTCACAGATCCACGACTTTTTATTGTTGTTGTTGTTGGGGCTTTTTTTGTTGTTTTTTTTTTTCAGAGTACATTTGGAAACCTCTGTATACATTTCAAAAGCATAAATCAGACAAAATTAAAGAATAAACAATTAGTATTTTCAAAGTGACACTTTCGCTCATTATCTGGCACTATTTGATGCCATGTGAACAACTTTAACCACTTGTGGATGGTGCTTTTTACTCCATTAAAATATTACATGTAGTCCTAGTTCACGGTCATCCTCCCTGGCCAGGGTCTTCGACAGCCCTGATGGTACAAGCTTCTGTTGGAGGGAGTGAGCCACTTGTTGATTTCCTGCCGTCCAGCTAGCTTAGACCCGAAGAAATCACACAGAAACGGTATTATTTAAACCACTGCTTGGTCCATTAGTTCTAGCTTCTTATTGGCGAACTCCTACATATTAATTTAACCCATTTCTATTAATCTGTGTATCACTATGCGGCTGTGGCTTCCGGGCAAGATTTCAACCGGCATCTGTCTCTGGCAGCTCCATGGCTTCTCTCTGACTCTGCCCTTATTTTTCCCAGCATTCAGCCTAGCTTTCTCTGCCTACCTAAGCTCTGCCTTGCTAGGTCCAGAGCAGTTTCTTTATTCATTAATGGTAATCATAGCAGAGAGGGGACTCCCACATCAAGCTTCCTGGGCTGCGATGAGAGAGCTGAGTCACAAAGTTCAGGACCCGTGATTAGGAAGCATCCTGTCACTTTAGAACAAAGCCTGGCCGTGTGTAAGCTTGAGCCCCAGTGCTTATACTCCATGGTTCTGCAAACTTTCTCCAGGGGCTGCTCTCCCACTACTTCCCCAAAACATACAGTGGTATATTGATTCTTCACTTGTAAAAATATCTGTTCTTTGCATATCCTGCATTGTGAGATGGAAGGCACTGTTAAAAAACTCACGACTCTTCTGAAAACACAACAGCGTCCTCAACCCTAAATAAACTATAGAATAAGAGAACTTAAACTTGGCAGCCCACTGTCTCCATCCATCCTTCGCCACATGGAAAACCTTTTCCATGAAGTGACAAGCCATAATGCCATATTCTGAAAGTTTATAGCAACAGTAACAACAAAAACAAATATAGCCTTGGTATGTGCCAAGTATTATTCAAAAAGTTTTACATGTATTTAATTAATGCATATATAGTCAGAGAGGAAAAAGAATCTCAGCAAATAGAAGGTTTTTACTATGATTTAAGTGCAGGAATATTTGCATTTCAGTCATTTACGCTTCAGACCAAAGATAACAATCTGCTTTCTCCTGGGTGAGTTCTCTTTTGTTGGATCGTGAATGCTACACTGTAGAATTAGACCATGAATCTGCTCCGAGCAGCAGCAAGGCACACTGGGAGCCCAGCTCGCATTTACAATATGCTCATCACATGTCGTGTTAAACAGAGGAACAGACAGCGAGCTTTCAGGCTTTTAGTAAGACTAATTATATATATTTAGCACGCTCTAGTACTCACTGAATGGATTTAACATAAAGAATGTGCTATTTGGCACAAAGTGAGAGATTAAAATATTCAGCATGAGTCAAAGGAATGGAGAAAGAAAACAGATCCTGAACTGCCTATAAAATGTAGTGAAAGAATAAGCAAGAAGCCAGAACCAAGCTAAAAGAACTTATCCAAGCTGCTCTTCAGAATAAAGTCGATTCATACTCTTGAGTCCCCCCTCAATTTTTTGGCTATGTAGCAGAATTGTATTTATGGCTGCTGCACTGGTTAATTGCATGTGTCAAATTGAGCAGGCTACAGGATAGCTAGGTAATGCATTAAATAACCAAGCTAAAACAGTTATTTAATGGTTATCAAAGTATTTCATGAGGGTGACCTGGAAGACTGTGTATCAGTTGAACTATAAAGCAAATGGCCCTTGCAAGGAGGCCAGACATCATCAAAGTCATAGCAGATCTGAATAGTATAGAAACAGCAACAGAAGGTGGGCTTCTGCCTAACTGTTTGACCTGTGACATCTCTCTTCTCTGCCCTCAGCAAGTGCGGGTCACCGGGCTTTTGAGACTCTAGCAGGCTCTTCAGCTGTCATATCCACACCCGTGTGCTTTTCTGGATCTTCAGCTCCAACATGCCACATTAGGGCCAGCAGAGCATTCTGAGTCACATAATCTAAACTTTATAGTAAGCCATTTCAAAAGATTATTCTAATTATTTGTATGTGTTGGGACATGTACCCATGTATGTGAGTGCCCACAGTGGCAAGAAGTGACAGATCCCCTGGAGCTGGTGCTGTAGGAAGTTACAAGCTACCCCTCACGAATGATAAGACCCAAACTCCAATCTTCTAAAAGTGCAGTCTCTCCGGTTCCAATGATAGGTTTATTCTCGATCATGATGCATCATGGCATACAAGTTAAGACAGTGGAGAGCTAGAAACAGCTGGTCAGGTCACATTCACAATAGAGGAGCAGAGCTGGAAGAAGGCACGCTGTAGCTCAGCTCTGTTTCTCCATTTAGACAGTTCAGGGTTTCAGACATGGAATGGTGACCCACAATGAGGAGAATCATAATGTAAACATGATAATCCTCCCCAAGGATAGCCAGAGGCCCTTCTCCTGGATGATTCTAGATTTTATCAAGTTGACAAATAAAACTAACGATCATGGGGTGTTAAAGGCGATCATTGCTATAGTTCAATGTAATTTGAAAGTTTCCTTTTGAGAGGGCTGTAGGAAGAGATGTGTAGGCCGTGATACAACCTACTAGCCTCAACCAGACATCGCTGGCTTTGGGGGTGGGGTTGTGGACAAGAGCCATGAACCAAAGGCAGGGATTGCTATTCCTTAGGTCTTCCTGGCTGAACACAGCCTTGGGGACTCTGTCTGGTCTCCAGAATGGTGAGATAATCGCACAGTGAGTGACTTTAGGTCGCTAAGTTAATCATCATCCGCTTGTGCAGCTGTGAGAGACAGGAGCAGTGGAGTTCTCAGGACCTGGAATGATACTCACTGCTGACTTGCCCAAGTTCAGCTGATGCTAACGGCGCAGCCTGCTAAGTTCAGACTCATACAAGCCAAGTTTCATTGCTATGGTTAGGATATGGTCTGTGAGTCCTTCACGGATTCCTGTGATAGGAACTTGACTTCCAGTGTGGTGATGCTGAGCAGTTGTAAAATCTTATTTAAGAAGTACGGGGTGACTGGTGCGTTGGGAATATTGCTCTCTGAGGGGGTTAGTGCTGTGTGCATGCGGTAAGTTGGCTTTGAAGAAAGCAGTTGGGATAGCGCAGCAGGAAGGCTCCCCCTTCCGTCGAGCATGTTCTCTATTTCTAGCATGTGATCTCTTCCACGTACTTTCCTGAGATACCCTTAGACTGTCCCCAGAGAACAAGCTGAGAGGGCCACCCAATGGCTGGATTTCAGCTGCTAAAATTGTGAACTTAATAAACAGTTTAAGGAAGCAACCATCCTCCAAAATGTTGTCACATAAATGGAAAATGGCTTAATATTTACGTTCAAGATAGGATATTTCCACGAGCACAGCAAGTCTCCTCATGCGCATGTCCAGGTATCTTCAGGATATCATCTTAAGATCAACATATAAGCCCCGATCTATTACTCCCTAACCACAGTTTTCATAGTTGACCGTGCACACATTTGGAAGATAAATTAAGATCATTACATAGGGAATATAGAGAAAACACTGTAGTTATTTTCGTTTTGTATTCTCTGTAATATGTTCCCTAACTTTTCAAATGAATTTAGTCCTCCTGCCACATTTTGTGTTCTCCCCGTAGAGCATTTGTCTTCGATTCGCAGCACATCTGTTTCCCCTGCTTTAACCACCTGAGCCGTCAATATCCTGAATCCATAGAGATGCTTGGTCTACTTCCTTATGGAAGGCTTTTCTAAAACAATTCCCAATTCAATATGAGTTCTCCACTTACTTGTGTTTCCACTATGCCCTAACCATGCTACCTAAATAAGACTGGTATGATAGCTCAGTGGAAGATTTATGCCAAATAATTATGAGACACTGGATTCTATCTTCAGTGCGCTCACGCAAGCACACACCCACACACACACACACACACACACACACACACACACACACACACACACAATTATTGCAAGAACTACATCTGGTGGCACAAGTCTATAACGCGAGATACATAACAATTTGAAGCAGGAGGACCTCACAATAAGAGATATTCATAAGTCTCGCCAAAATAATATATAAAAGAGAACAGACCAAATGCAGCTAGTGATGGAGTACCTGCCTTGCTTGTGTGGCACTATAGTCAATTCCCAGATAATTGCATGCAATTATAAATTTTAGGCCACAATGTAGAGTTCTTAACTTAAATCTCTTTGTGACCAGGAAGGCCATAAATGAATGAGAGGCTACATTAATTTAATCTGGAATCATAGGTGTTGTAAAATGACGTGAGGTGGACCTTGGTGGGCCAAGAGGCCACGCGACCGGTGAGGAGCAGACATGCCATGCAAGTACAGCTTATGTGGGAGTTTTATTGAGATAAAGGGGGTGGGGGAGGAAAGAGAAAATGAGAGATACAGAGAGAAAGAGGAAGAGGAAGAAAAGGCAGCCCATCTCTTCCGAAAATCGGGGGGCAGAAGAGAGTGGGAATGGGCAGAGCGTGTCTTTAAAGGGACCTTTTATATTTGCATACAGACTACTTAGCGACATAGCAGTCATAGGACCCTAGGCTGACCAAGGTACTGCCTGGGTTTTTCCTACCAAGTGACAGGAGCCAGCATAATGCCTGGATCCTAACAGTAGGGCCATTGCTAACTAGAAACTAGAAAACACTACATATCTATTTACTTAATGAGTTATGAGAGTATCTGCTTTACGTGTGAGTCATTGAAGTTGGTATGTATTCTTCAAAATGGAAAAGGACAAGCACTGGTGACCAGACTAAACGAAAAGAAGTCAGTAGGTCACAACCTCCTAGTTCAGCCCAAGTATAGCAATCCGCTCTACTGTGTACAACGTGAAGTGAATTTCCAAGTCAAGTCTGAGGACATAGGAAAGACGCAACCTTACCTGATTAACAATTCTGTTTTATTTCCTTAGAGAGAGTCAAGCAATGAAGCATGATTAATAAAAACACAGGGTCAGAAACTGGGGTTCAACCTGAAGATCCAAAAAGCAAAAACAGCCAGCCACTGACTCTTACCTCAACCTCAGTCTGAAATGGTGATCCTGCCTCCTGTAATCTCAGAATGAAAATGAGACTGTCTGAGAGCTGTCTCCTCCCATTTTACAATCTTCTCTAGGGCTGGAATTAAAGAGATGCACCACCAGGTTTCTATGGTAACTAGTGTGGCTCCTGGGATTAAAGGTGTGTGTTATCATAGCCTGGTCTGTAAGGCTGACTAGTGAGACTGTTTTACTCTCAGATCTTCAGGCAGCCTTTATTTATTAAAATACAATTGAAATGCTACTTCAAAGAACTGATGTGATATCTCATAAATGCTATATTATTCTGTTTGGGATCTCATAACAGATAATTCTTGGGAAGAGGCAAGCTTAAATTTGTGGTTTTAGAGTATCTACAACATGTTCACATTTTATTGCTGTTGTTGTTTTGTTTTTCAAGACAGGGCTTCTCTGTATTTTTTGAGCCTGCCCTGGCACTTCCTCTGTAGACCAGGCTGGTCTTGAACTTATGGAGTTCCACCTGCCTCTGCCTCTGAAGTGCTGGAATTAAAGATGTGTGCCACTACTTTTATAGGCAACCATTGCACATTATGTGTTTAATTGGGATTAAATTTTGTAGTGATAGGAGTGGCGGGCTGTGTTCCTGCCCCCCGGCTCATGGCTAGCTTTACTCAAATTATTTACATGGAAACTATATTCTTTTAAACACTGCCTGGCCCATTATATCTAGCCTCTTACTGGCTTACTTTCACATCTTAGTTAACCCATTCCTAATAATCTGTATATCACCGCGAGGTCATGGCTTACCGGGAAGATTCTAACCCACATCCATCTCGGAGAGGAGAGCCATGGCGTCTGCCTCATTGCCTTCTTCCCAGCATTCTGTTCTGTCTACTCCACCTATCTAAATCCTGCCCTATCAAAAAGCCAAGGCAGTTTCTTTATTAACCAATGAAAGTAACACATAGGCATAAGACCCACCTACATCAAAATTTATAACACATTGACAGTTATACTGTACTTAAATGCTCACAAAATCTCCTACTAGATTTAATTATTTTGATAGCATTTTCTTTTTCTATATTTTTGTAAGGGGGTCTCACTTCAAACTATATTATATGAAACACAAACTAAGAAATAACACAATGCACTCATACACACATACCCAAACACAGAGACACATATAAACATATAATTCAAAATGATAATCATAAATCTTTTTAAAAAAAATAAAATATACAAGCTAAATGATTAAGTAATGGCATTGTCCAAGTGTTGTTTTGAAGAAGTCTAGTCTCAGAACTTTCCAGGGGAACGCAGAGTTCTGGAAGATTCTTCAGTCTCTAAGAAGATAAACTAAATGACCTGTGTTGGAATTTTAGATAGGGGACATATACTGTGTTTGGTTTTTGTTGTTGTTGTTGTTGCTGTTTTTGAGGTAGGATTTCTCTGTAGCTTGGAGTCTGTCCTGTAGACCAGGCTGGCCTCCAACTCAGAGTGCTGGGATTAAAGGCATGAGCCACCACCACCTGGTGGGGACATATACTATGAATAATTTACTTTGTCTACACAGTGCAGAGTTTGATAGTATAGACTCAGAAGTCAGTGGCCAAGTCCAAAGTCACATAATCACTTAATCCTCAGATTCGCCTATAAAATAGGAATACTGACATCTGATGAGCTATTTAAAAGATCAAGCATGGTAATTTGCAAAGTAGTTAGCAGTTTTTTTGATCCAGGGCGGGGCTCGATAAATGATAGCATATATTAAATGAAATTATCAAGAAATTAGACAACAATTATTTTTGGCTGTAGGGTTTGCTTCTCACCAGTCTTTATATAGATTTGGAAAGCTTCAGCATCTCTGATGAGTGAGTGATGTTCTGTGGACGCCTCATCAGCAGTCTTGGTAGCTGTAGTGCAATTACTATGCACTCAAGCCTCTGCATGCTAATTACCGACTTCACTGACCTTTCAAATTTGTACTCAAGCATGCCGAGTAGAATATGCTATGTGCAGTCTCCAGTTTGGTAATTATAAATAATTAAATCTCATTAAACCCTAATTATGTCTAGTGAAACAAACCCGTCATCTCCTTGGCGTGTGGATGCTCATGCAGTCTCAGGATAAGAAAATGGAAAAAAGCAGCAGATCCCACTCATTTAAAGCACGTCGCTAACAGTAACACATGAATGCTTTGGCTTTTGAGGGACTTCACTTCCTCCCCTACGTAACCTAGGGAAGAAATACCTCAAGCCGAGATTTCTCTTAGGATCCAAAGTCTGTTCTTAAGACCAGTTTTTGCCGTTCCCAGCTTAGTTTAGGGAAAGCAGCGGGTTTTCATCCTTAGCGGTGGCAGAGACCTTCAAATGGGAGGCTGGTGCCATCAACCGCCAAGCAGCAGAGGTGTGTGAGGGGGAAGTGACAGGCTGAGGAAACTCTTGCTCTTGCTCCATTGACTAGAGTCGTTGACTCCTCTCAGACTCTAAAATATTTAAAATGATCATCATATTTAGGAAATGTTGAATCTAAAGATCACAAAAGGAGGACTTTCCAACCAGTGTCCTTTGCGAGTTCCTGGAAACCAGGCTATTTCATATTCTTGCTGCACCAAGGCTGTGGTGGCTGAGTACGAATTGCATCTGCCTGTCCCTCAGTTGTTTACCACCTTGTCCTCCAGTTTGCTCTGTAGTATCGATCAGCGTGTGTTGCCCTTACTTTGGCCTGGTGGAGAAACATATCTCTGATTCCTACCACTGAGGAAGGAAGGAAAGCCAGACGGCCTTTGCTTCCTCTGCTTTCTTGGTTCACCCATTTGCCATGCTTGCCATCTTACTTGAGCAGCCACAATTGCTCGGTCTACTCGCCGTCATCTGGACAGCCCCACAGCAAACACTGTTTTTTTTTTCTTTTATTAAATTATAAAAGTTTCCATTTCCGCCCCTCCTCCCAACACCCTCCCACTCCTCCCACTCCCTCTCCTCCTCCCTCTCCATCCCCTAGAGCAGTCAGGGTTTCCTGCCCTGTGGGAAGTTCAAGTTCCTCCCCCCCTCCCTCCAGGTCCAGGGAAGGTGAGTGTCCAAACAGACTGGATCCCCAAAATCCAGTATATGCAGAGGAAGCAAGTCCCAGTGTCATTGTCAATGGCTTTTCAGAAAGGCTCCGGGCCAGCCACATTCAGAGAATCTGGTTGGATCACGTTCTCGTTCAGTCCCAGTCCAACAGGCCTTGGTGAACTCTCATTATATCAGTCCCCTTGTATCAGTGGGTGCTCGCATCCCTCGCAGTCCTGATTACCTTTTTTATTTTCTTCATCCTTCTGCTCCTCATTTGGACTGTGGAGTGCTCAGTCCGGTGCTCCAATATGGGTCTCCGTCTGTATCGCCATCCAACGTCGGATGAAGGTTTCCTCTGCCCTTGCCTTCTTTGCTCACGTTCTCTTTCCTTCTGCCTCTCATTTGGACCTAGGGAGCTAGGTCCAGTGTTCCAACGTGGGTCTCCACCTCTATCTCCATCCATCGCCAGATGAGGGTTCTTTGACTCTTGTCTATTTCCTACCTCCTGGCGGATAGCTAAATAATCTTCATCAGGTTCGTCTTCTTATTTAGCTTCTCTAGGATCACGAATAATAGGCTCAAAGACCTTTAATTATGGTTAGAATCCACTTATGAGTGAATACATACCGTGTTCCTCTTTTTGGGTCTGGCTTACCTCACTCAGTAAAGCGTTTTCTATTTCCATCCATTTGCATGCAAAATTCAAGATGTCATTGTTTTTTACCGCTGAGTAAAACTCTAATGTGTATATGTTCCCTTCAACAGACAAAGGTCTGATCTCCAAAATATACAAAGAACTCAAGAAACTAGACACTAAAACTCTAATTAACCCAATTAAAAAATGGGGTACTGAACTGAACAGAGAATTCACAACAGATGAACTTCGAATGGCTAAAAAGCACTTAAGGTCATGCTCAACCTCCTTAGCGATCAGGGAAATGCAAATCAAAACAACTTTGAGATATCATCTTACACCTGTCAGAATAGCCAAACTCAAAAACACCAATGATAGCCTATGCTGGAGAGGATGTGGAATGAGGGGAACACTCATCCATTGTTGGTGGGAATGCAAACTCGTGCAGCCACTGTGGAAATCAGTGTGGCGGTTTCTCAGGAAACTGGGAGTCAACCTCCCTCAGGACCCAGCAATTCCACTCTTGGGGATATACCCTAGAGATTCCCTAACATACTACAAAAGCATTTGTTCTACTATGTTCATAGCAGCACTATTTGTAATAGCCAGAACCTGGAAACAGCCTAGGTGCCCCTCAGTAGAAGAATGGTTAAAAAAGGTGTAGAACAGCAAACACTGTTTTTCTAAGCTGGACATGATGGGATGTGCTTGTAATCCTGGGGCTCGCAAAGTTAAGGCAGGAGGACCACAGATTCAAGTGGAGCCTAGTCTACACAGGAGACGATGTCTCAAGTTTTCCTGCTTTGTCATTTCAGCAATACTGATTTTGATGCGGGTTCTTTGGCTCTTCTGGCCTTCACGAAAGGAAGGATCTAGGTCCTAGAAATTAAACCAGCACAGCTACCCTGAGAAAGTGACTTCTGGGTCCCTTTTTCAGACTCCAAAAATAAGGAAACTCGTGCAAGGAGTGAACAGAGACAACACAGAGTTACTGAGGAAAAGTGAGAAAGAAATCCTGGCAGGAAGATTACTGAGCCATCTTGTGAGATGAGATTTTGCGGATCCTGAAGTGGAGTTGGATGAAGGCTGAGGTAGTCTTCATTGAGACTGGTCATTTTTGAGTGCACTGAGGGCCCAGTCCACATGCTTTATGCATATTATCTTGTCTCAAGCAGGGAGTTCCTTGTTCATTCAGGGAGGAATCATGCATGCTTCTTGACTAGCTCTTGATGCACCATACTTCCTACCCTTACCGACAAAGGGGAGTTTAACTTCTGTGTTTGAGCAAATTTTACTCTTACTTGTCTTATTCACACGCTTTCAGGAATATGACCATATTTTTCTCTCCTTTGAAGAGCATTTATTTTAATAAAGGGTAAGGTATAAGTTGTAGGATATTTGTACACTGTGTGGAGATGTATGGCTGTGATTGGTGTAATAAAAAGCTGAACAGTTAATGGCTAGATAGGTGGGACTTCTGGACAGAGAGAGGAAGCCAGAGGAATGAGTCTAGGAACCTGAGAGAGGCCAACTGAGCAGAACAAGTTAGACATACAGGACAGAGGAAATGTCACAGAGCCATGTGAAAGAACATAGATTAATATAAACAGGTTAATTAAGTTATAAGAGCTAATTAGAAAAAAGGCTAAGCTAAGGCTTTCATAATTAATAAGTCTCCATGTCATTATTTGCAGGCTAGTGATCCAAAGATAGTACGACAAAAAAGCTTGCTACAGATAGAAATGTGACTATGTATTTATCATAATTTATGTGATAAAAGTAATATTTAAAATAGAAACCAATAAATTAGGTACTGTAACATGAGGGCCAGCTTGTTGGGGTTTCTGTCCCTCCCGGCACCCCAACAAGTCGGCAAGTCCCAAAGAAAATCATACACAGGACTCCATAAGATTATAAACTGATTGGCCTATTAGGTCAGGCTTCTTATTAGTCCTTGTAACTTATATTAATCCATTATCATTATCTATGTTAGCCATAATGGCTCAGTACCTTTTCCAGCAGGGGCAGCTTACATGTTGCTTCTTCAGTGGTCTGTGCAGGAGTGGCAGGGGAAGCTTCCTGCTTCCCAGAATTCTCCTGTTCTCATTGCATCATCTCTACTTCCTGTATGGTATTCCCACCTATACTTCCTGCCTGGCCAATCAGTGTTTTATTAAAATACATGATTGACAGAATACAGATAATTCTCCCATACCAATGTACAATAAAATATAAGCAATAATTTCATATATAAATGTTCTGAAAGGTATAAGGAATATCTACATATGGGAAGCAATGAGACTTTTATTTATGAATAAAAGACACTAACACAAATGATAATTATTCCAAAGCTGTCTAAAAAGTCAATAAAATCATGAAAGAAGAGTAGGGTGTTCTAAAGTCGATCTATAGAGGGTCCAGCTTTCTGCAGGTCAGAGAGTCTGGGAACAAGATGTGAGTCGGTGAGAAAAATACACAAGCTACTTTTCTGGGGAAAAGAAGCTTCTTCATTTTATTCTTTCTTTGGCTTGTCCTACTCTATTCTTTTCTATTCTGTTCTTTCCCCCTGAAGACTCCATTCTCTCTCTTTCCTGATGAGTTCCTTCTCCACAACTTCATGTTGTCTTCCGTCTATTTTTGTTATTTTATTCCCTTACAGTTTATATACCCCAGCAAAATCTTTCAAGCAACATAAAAATTACAATGTGGTTACATTCTACTTTTTAAGTGAACGATTACAATGAATACAAGTAAAACAACAACACATTTCTTACGTCCCTAACATGCTCAAACATTTTACATATTATGGGTGAAAACAAATTATCCCCAAGAATCCATATACAGTTAAACATTTATCTTTTAGATATTTCTTTAATCAGGAATCTTTTAGTCGTAACTGTTTTCATAGGCAGTAGTGTGTATAATTGCCAGAAAAATAGGCTACCGGCTTCACTTTTCATATTTTAGAGTCCAGTCTAATTATTTTAAATGACCATTCTGTTCTTTGTTTTCTAGTTACCTGAAGCCCATTTTTCAAAGCTTTACTTTACATGTGATACACACTAAAACTCATGAACACATTTCCCAATATCAAAAAGAACTTGAACCAACTCCTGGAACTCAATTGTTTTCCTTAATCATCAACCTAAACCATAGTCTGTATGACTCCTCAAGAATCCTAGCTAGATGACACTTCCTTGTTCCTATTTTTATCCTCTGCAGCCCATTCTTTATCTGGGTGGGGACAACACTATTATATTCTGCCTTTCCTTATATTAATTTTTCCACTACACTAACCTCTATCATAATCCCTTACTATATTTGCTAAAAACCCTTAATCATCAAAATTCTTCTTAAACTAACACTATTGTATAAAATCATTATTTCATTTAAATAGCTTAAGAGGAAATCACCTTCATAATAATCCAGAAGTTAAAAAAAATGCCCAGTAGACTGTGATATTTCCATAAGATAACCACACTACACTAAAGGCAATGGGGATTCCCCCACACCCATTCACACCGTGTCAGTGCCAGAGAACAATGGTAACAGCATAGATGTAGAGGCACAGTTGCGGCAAAATACATTCTGGAGCTGAAGCCCTCGGGGTCTTGCCTATCAGAGATTCATCCATCAGAGCCTGGCTTCCTGATGGGCTGGACTCCTGAAGCTCACTTGCTGCTCCTCTGATATGGTCACTGATATTAATCCTTAGATTCATGAATAATGCCAAGATGGTCGAGTTTTTCATGAGTTTCTTCAAGAAGAAAAATTACAAGAGCCTGCCTTGAAGTTTCATAACTTTAATGATAGCATACCAAGTCAAGAATGAAGAAACAGTCAGACACCTACACATGCACTGCTATAATCCATAGTGTGTTTTTTATTAATTGACCTCTTTTGTGGTTTGAAGGCCTTATACAAGACATGCCTGCATCATACCACTAACTTACATGTGCATCCAGCCTCCACACATGTTCTTTAAATGTTATATTCAACTATAATAAGCCAGGATATATTTTTTAGAAAGTACCTCATTCCAGATCTAATATAATTAAGTTTAAAATACTATAAAAATATTTTTATTCATTTCTAGAGGCAAGGTAAAATGTAAAGTGACTCCCACTAACTAAAGAAAATCTTAGTATGGAAAACAGTTTATATGAATTTAGATATATTTATGCACACAAGATTAAAATTATACTATACAACACAGACACATAAAAAACTATTCACTACTTTTAAAAATAATTGAGAACCAATTATCTTTTTCTAACTAGTAAATATAGACGAGGAATCAAATATTTGTTTGACTTTCTAACATAAAAGAATAACTTAAGGGGCGGGTGAGATGGCTCAACAGGTCAGTGCAGTCACCACCAAGCCTGATGTCCTGAGTTCAATCTTTGAAACCCAATGGTGGAAGGATAGAACTGATCACGTCAAGTTGTCCTTTAACCTCCACATGCATGTTGTGGTATCTCTATACATAGTAGATGCAAAAAGAGGAATAATAAATATAATGGTAATATTACATTCAAGTAAATGATGAGAATTTCACCTCATAAAATGCCCCTTAAAAGGCTGACCTAGAATATTGCAGCTTTCATGAATAAATCAACGTAGACAGTAACACCAGCGCCACCAGAGCAGCTAACAGTATGTGTTTTCTGACAAAAGCACCAGAACTAGCTGTGTAACCTAACAGAGTGGTGATACAGAGAGACCAAAGATACTCCACTAAGAGATTAATAAAAAAAATCAGTGAACTTGACATATCATCATTATTATGAAATCCCACAGACTTAATTTTGAGTCAAAAGATAGAAAGTTGCCGAAGAATAGCTGTAATATTTATGTATGCCTGAACTTCTATAAAGGTTGAAAGCAGGAAAACTCAAGTTGTGGAGTATAGAAAAAAATACACAATAAACATAAAGCATGTACCCTAACAATAGACATTAATTCCAAAATAGCAATTACTACGGCAGAGGCAGATGTCTATTTGTTTTGTTCTGCAGTAGACTGTCATAGCCTGGAGAAACCAAAAAGAGTAGAAGCTTATTTCCCATAGTTCTGGAGACTGGGAAGTCCCACACATCAGTTAGATACTTCTCATTACATCATTGCATTAGTTACTGCTGCTGTGATAAAATGCTGGGAAAAACGCCTTAGAGGGGCAAAGGGTTGATCTTGGTTGATGATTCCAGAGGGATAAAGCCTATCCTGGCAGGGAAAGCACAACTAAGGTCAGGAAAAGCAAGGCAGGAGGAGTGGAAAGCTCGCTGATGACGCTTGCATCTCATGCAGGAAATGTAGGGAGGCTATCAACCCTTAACGCTCACCTACAGTGATATACTTCCTCCATCAAGGTTCCACATCCCAGAGGCTCCATAGCTTTCCCAAACGGCACTACCTAACCTGCTGGTCAAGTGTCCAAACACATGAGCTTCTGGAAGACATTTCTCATTCAAATCACATCTTTCTATGGTAGAAGTGAAGTCTATGGGAAAGAGAGAGAGGGTTGAAGATGAGGATAGAAAACTGCATGGGAGGGGAGAGGAGAGGGAAGCTAAACCCATTCTCCTATCAGGAGCTCAATGCTATAATAACTGACCTACCCCTTTGCTGACATTAGTCAATTCGTGAAAGCAGAGCAATCATGTCCTAATCACTGTTGCATTGTGGGTTGTCTAACACATGACCTTTGAAGGTAAAGCCTGGTGTAGTATCTTAGAAAGATATCCAAGAAGGGAAAAATTTATCAGGATCTTCTTGAAATTTGAAAAATTAAGCAAACACAAATTGATAAATGTATTAATTATGAATGGTGGCTACTTTGATTGTTTCTGTAAGATATTGTACATAGTTATTATGAGATATTTGCATAGTCTTATTTACAAGACACTTTAAATAGTTTATTTGAAGGTAAAAATTGTGGTGTGTTCTATGAAAAACAGAACAATTCAAATGTTTCAAAACCGGGAACTAATTGAAGTCAGAGGCAGCAATATTATCAGTCAAAGGAGGTGAGGATCAGGAATTATGATATATGTGTGTATATGTATGTGTGTATGTATATACATGTGTGTATATATGCATACATATACACATAAAATGCAAAACAAAACAGAGTTGAAGTTGATTATCAGGTTCTATCATACATCCTTTTCCTAAACTGCAACATACCAGAAAATGACCACAATTAATAGGGAGACAGTTTGCAAAGCTAAAGGGACAGGAGATGCCAAAGCAAGAACAAGCAGCTTCGCCTGCTCTCTCCTTCTTGTCCCTTCATCAGCCTTTTTCGCTGGAGTGGAGGGGATTGGATCAGGCACATGAACTCCTTTACATCCTCTTCTTTGCCTAGATTTTGCCTCGTAGCTCATTCTTCTTTTCTATGTCGTTTTCTCAATTTTCTTTCTTTTGCTTTTACTGTTTCTAATAACCCTTTCATCTGGTTTCTACCCGAAACCACATGTCTGCGTATTGTTCTTGTGTCTTCTGGTGGTAACAGTTGTCATAATTCTTTGCCAACTGCTTTCTCATCTTAAAACAAGGTCATAAATTGGATGCCTTTCAGGAAATAAAATAATATAATCTTCTCTTGTGCTAGATTTCAATATCTGAAGCTAAGCCAAAAATCATAATCTCTCATGAAATTCTGAGTTAATTATGAGCAAATAGTTAGAAATTTTTATCCAAAAAGGAGCATACACAAAGAAGTATTTTCATCAAGTAAGTGAACAGAAGATGTGTATTTATCCCTTAGTTAGAAAAGTATGTAAGCAGGACGTTAATTCTTGAAAGCAAAATTCTCTCCCCATGGTTGCAATTAATTTCGCTGAAATCGTAGATCTTTTCTCACATTTTCCTGGATTTCCTGTGGGTCACGGTATAGAGAAGCTCTTGGAACAGCGAGGCCATCACCGCACACATCCCCATCATCTTTTCCTCCACCTATGGGCGTTCTTTGCTCTGCTTTGTCAACAGCTCACCACAGTAATTACTGCCAAGGCTGGCAATTTTCTCTCATGGGCCACCATTCCCACCTGAGAGGGTTTTGAGTTGCCCCCTCTGTGAAGAGGTAAATAGGCAAGATTTTGTTTGTTAGGGGCTGAAAGAAGAGCTTTCCTAACAGTGTTATAAGTCTATCCCAGTCACGATAATAAATCCAAGACATTTCGCTTCTCAAAATGTGTTGACAGTCGAGGGTTTGTTTGCTCTCTTGGTTTGTAGTGTAGTTTTGTTTCTGAAGGACGTGAGTAGTGAGTTATCTAGACAGGAAGCACGGTTTTCTCACTGCTGTATCTCAGCTCAAAGCACATGATCTACCTAACAACACTGTGTGCAACTTTGAAGATTAATTTTTAGTTTTTAATTTTTTAAATTTATTCTTTGAGAATTTAATTTATATTGAATCATATTGTCATATTAAATTATTTTAATTATTATATTAATTCATTGTATTATATAATTAATTTATTATTTACTATATATTATATTTATGGTATATACTTATTATGTATTATTTAATACACATACTCACACACACACACACACACACACACACACACACACACTGAAACATGACTGTACCCACCCCCACTTGTTTCCTCCCCTTTCCTTCAGATCTTCATATATTCCTCTTTCAACTTCATGTACTCTTCATTTTTTAATAGCTCACTAAGTTCAGTTAGTGCTACCCATTTGTGTATGGGTGTTGAGTCACCTACTGGAGTACATGTAACCTGCCAGTTATTAGTGGCTGTGCACACACTCAAAGAACGATTCTCTCTTCTCCAGAAAGATAGGGAAAATCAACAGAATTTTGGTAAGGGGTTGTGCCTCAGGAGCTCCAACCTCATCTATGCTAAAATGTTGGCTGGTTTGATCTTGCACAGGTCTTGCGGAGATAGCATGAGTTATGAGTTCATGCCATGAATTCATGAGTGCAACAGCCAGAGTGTGACCGGAAGTCAGTGTTTCACAGCATGCATCCTGTTTTGCAGTATTTTTTTCTGAATCCTCTTTTGCAGTGATCCCCAAGCCTAGCAGATATCGAGCGTTGACAAAGGTAGTTCACTTAGGATCCAGAACTCATGGTCACTTATTTTCAGCACTTTGACCACTTATGAGTCTTAGTTGTCTCCCATGACAAGAAAAATCTTTCTAACCAAAGTTGATGCCAGACAAAATGTAGAATTTTATGTATACCATTTTTTTAATTTTATGTGCTTTATCATGCATATAGATGACCTAAGCAATAAATTACTTAGTTTTGCTTGTTTTTTAGAATGTTGTAATATATAAAATCTTTTTTTCATTTGTCCTTTTTCACTGAACATTGCGTTTCCAGAATTAACCTGCATTAAATAGCATAAATTCTTTATAAAATGTGTTAAACTATTCAAGTTACTTTTCTCTATACCATAAAAACTAACTGGAGTCTAATACTCCCTACTCATTTTGTAATAATAGCATCAAAGACTTTTGGAAACTATTAAAGAATCCTTATTTTAGTAGAATCTCTACATGGTTCCAAGCCCTCATGTCAATTTGACACCTAGATTTTGCCTCAGACAACAGTACCATAAAATTTACATATAAGATTTTATAAACCTTCTACTAATAACTATAAGTTTCCTCTTGTGTGAAATGTGTGTTTTCACTACACCGAAAGGTAAAACAAAAATGAGTCAAAGCACTTTCCTGAGGTCTTCTTGGAAACTGGTCTTCTTTCCATATGTTGGCCACATAAATAAAGCTTTGCGTTCCTTCCAAATGCGACTCTCATGTCTATTTCAGTGTATCACAGGACATGCTAGAGAACAGCCTATGCAAATTCCCAGAAAAAAAATGTATCTGCGGGAAATTCTGTCTCTCATTGCTTTCCAAATATCCTTTTTAGACATTCTTTCCGTATACTTGGCTAACGTACAGGGGAGTAAAGAAACCCAGTGTTCTGTACTTTTTGTTATTTATTGCTTAGTGATGCACTAATATCTGTCTTTGCAAAATGGCAGCAGTTAGTCGAGAAATTAGAATTCTGCTTCCCACATAAAATCTTCAAATCAATACCAGTGAACCATATGCTTGTAATAAGATTATGAATCAAGACATCATTTGTGGGCCATTTTGAAGAGAATGCTGAAGTCACTGATTATTTCTACAACAGTGTTGGGCCCACTGATAGCTCTGTGGCTAACACAGTATTTTTAATGCAAGGTGAGATAGTTGTTTCATAGCCTTTCAGAACGTTATGCCCTAGGGGTAGATTTATTAATATTGAAGGAAACAGGCAGGATCATTCAAAGTGCCTTAGATCGGCTGTCAGAAGACAGATGAAGTATGCCTTTTGCACATGAACTTTTAAGTTCATGATATATACATATCAAGACATGTATTGAATCACTGATATATTTGTATAGCTACAAAGAAATTAATCATTTCTTCCAATAAGTACAAGCAATACCTATGTCAGCATCCATGTTTTCTGCAGAACTGGTGAGTGCTGTCTTGTGGTAGACAGTGAGACTGGTTCATTATCCTAAAGCGAGAACACTAGGTACCCTTTAAGCTTCAAATGACCTGCTGTTTTATGGGGTTGTATGATCTAAATAACTACTGAACAAGAGCTATCTCTTATTTTTCCTTGGCCTACATTGTAGGAGCTCATGACTCAAGTAGCCAGCCTGAGGCTCCAGTATCATTTCTAATGCTTAGAGAATTTGGAACTTAAAAAAAAATTACCTCAAGCCTCAGTTCGTAAAATAATAACCCAGAGGCCTTTTCCTTTACTCTGGTTGGCTTTTTGTATATTTAAGCAATTGGATGATTTTGATTTTGTTTTATGAGGCAGCATCTCCATATATATTGCCCAACCTCATTACCATCTCAGCACTTATGCCTCCCAGATGCTGGGATTACAGGCATGTGACTGGATGCTCTTTGTTCTTTATCCTCAGATATGGGCTTTGTGAATATTTTATGAATATTAAGTGAGATGATTGGATCTCAGAAAATGATACTCACGAAGTGAAGGCCTCATATACAACTTCTGAAGCAACATTTTTCTTAGGATCTTCTGAAAGAATGCATTATTTTTGCATGAATCGAGCTACAGAATTCCTCTTCTGTAAGGTGGATCAGACAAACTATTGAGATTTAAAACTGTTTCTTTATCTTTGTCTCCCTGTCTGTGTAACAGCTGTAAGGAAACTCTCTTCCATTGTATGCCCCAAAGGAACAAATGCTAGCACAGAAACCAAGAGTCTCTGGAAGGACAGGCTTTGTGGGATATATTAGTTACCATTTGCTTCTGGGATAAAACACTATAGCCAAAACATCCCAAGGAAGAAAGCATCTATCTAGTTGGTCTTGTGGTTCCAGGAAGGCAGAGTCCATATGGCAGAAAGATATGGCTGAATCATCTGATGGCTGGCTGATCACATTTTAATGTGTACTCAAAAAGCAGTGAGTGAACAAGAAGTGAATAAAGAGCATCAACCCTCAAAATCCACTTCCAGTGATGAGCATTCCCCAACAAGTCTCCATGTCCAAAAGGTTTTAAAACCATCCCAGAATACACCACCAACTGGGTAGCAAGTGTTCAGATGCAACAAGCCTATAGGGGCCATTACACATCCAGCCTATTAACACCGGGGTCTTCCACTTACACTACAGCTATTAAATTACATCTTGTTTTCTACAGTCACATTTCTACATGCTGGCCCTTGTTTTATTAAACCTGAGTGTAATCACCTGAGCCAACCTGTGATCTAAAGGCTCAGGCCAAATAAAACAACAATCAAATAAAACTTTAAGGTTTTTCTCTTGTTAACCCATGCTTCCTTTGTAGGGGTGTCCACCATCATAACATTTTCTGATGGGCAAGAAAGAGGATACCCCTTTTCTGTCCATACAGAACTCCTCTGAGAAGGGCTGGCTTATATAAGAGGCAAATATAAAATACCTTTCCACTGGCAAGCATGATTGCCTTGCTACCTCAAGGATCTCTAGTACAGTTGCCATTTCCTTCCAGACAGAGGGTAGATAGCTGGGTTCCTAGCTATCACTTTGCATATGGATTCCATGAGGCCCTTCTCTGGAACAGAGGGAAAGGAGTCTGTGCTCGGTCAGACACAGGGAGCAGCCAGTACCCACCAGTTGTGATTTTTGTGCCCAGAACTCCACTCGCTCCACAGTGCAGGCCATATGGAGCATCCCTACACACCGTCTACTTTCAATTTGCCTCCATACAGTTATTGCTCTTCTTTTCTAAGGCTGTGTTTTCTTTCTTACAAAGAACTTTTCATGTTTAAGCATGGCAAGGAATACATACTCTGCAGGCATGCTCTCCCCTGCAGAGAAGGACCTAGTAAGATTAAAGATGGTTGTTTTGTGAAATGGGGTAGGCCAACATTAGAGTAAAGGAGATGAAGGGGAGGGTAAAATCCACCTAGAGTGAGTACTCATAACTAATCATTCTGCTTTAACCCATCCAGGAAAGGAAACAAAAAATCTGCTCCCCCAAAAAACAGAACTCAGTGACATTTACTAGTTTTCATTGTCATTAATTTTTGTCTCAGAAAGAAACACCACGGTAAAGATAAAATTCATTTGGAAAATATAATCAAATAGCTAAAATGTACTCATGATATGAAAATGAAATTATGAGTGCTATTCTATAAACTGAGTGATTCTAAAGGGCTCCCAGTAACGATTTGATCTCACACTGATTGCTTGTATCATTGATAGGGAAACAGAAAAAGAAGGCAATTTCTACTTTCTTTCCAGTATGGATCTTGAAAAAGTATAGAGCGGAGAAAAGGGAAAGGAAGTGAAAGATCATGTATTGTGTGGAAAGTACTCTCTCTGGTGGGAGATGACATCTTCCTGAATGTCCAGCTGTTGTTTAACTTCCTACCCAGGACTGGACATTCGAGTTAGTTCTCGCACTTCATGTTCTTCGCCTGTAGATGAGTTCATGCAGGAGGTTCGTTCTGGGTGAAATCTCAGCTGCCAGCACTGTCAACTCTGTGTTTTCATGCTGTGCCTTCATCTTTGCCTATTCGTCTGTCTTTTCTTTTCCCCACTATAATTCTTCTACCTGCTGTCGATCTTGTAGTCAGCACTGTCAGCTACACTGATCAAAACTACCTGAGATTTTTTTAGTTAAATAATTTCAATTCTGCTTTTTTTTAATGTTTCTTTCTTTTTGTTTGCTACTGAAATTATCTTTTGGGGCATTATCCTACATGCTTTTAAGTTTGTTTAATTTTTAAGTAATAAATGAAACTGTTCATTTCAAAAGTCATAGAAATAGTCACTAAAGGTGTCAAATTTGCTCTGTGTAGTTATGTATCAATTTTTTTAATTTAATTTATTTTTTAAAAAACAAACTATATTTTTCATTTTACATACCAGTCCCCGTTCCTATTCCCTCCCCTACGCCCATCTACTCTTCAGAGAAAGTAAGGCATATTGCTTTGGGGATGGGTCAAGGCTCTCCCTACTGTATCTAGGCTGAGCAAGGTATCCATCTAAAAAGAATAGGTTCAGAAAAAGTCAGCATAAGCAGTTGGGATAAATCCTGGTGCCATTACCAGTGGCCTAACAGTCTGCCTCAACCATACAACTGTAACTCACAGTCATAAGGACTAGTTTGGACCTATATTGGTTCCTTCCCTGTCTGGCTAAAGTTGGTGAGCTTCCATTAGGTCAGGTAAACTGTTTCAGTGGGTGTACCTATCATGGTATTGATTTCTTTGCTCATATTCTCACTCCTCCAGCTATTCAACTGGACTTTGGGAACTCAACCAAGTGTTCTTCTGTGGGCCTCTGCCCCTGTTTCCATCAGTTGCTGGATGAAGGTTCTATGGTAACATTTAAGATAGTCATCAGTCTGACTACAGGGTAAGGCACCCACTCTTGTATTGCTTAGGGTCTTAGTTGGGGTCATCCTTGTGGATTCCTGGGAATTTCTCTAGTGCCAGGTTTCTTGTTAGGCCCATAATGACTCCCTTAGTCAAAATATCTCTTTCTTTGCTCTCCATCTCTTTCCTTCCTTCATCTCCACTATCCCATCCCCTCAAGTTCTTCTCCCCCTTCTCCTGGTTCATCATTACATGGGGAAGCAGTTGATAAAAAACACAAAGATTTTTTTGAAATCAGAACATCATCATTCACCATCACAATTCCCCAGTCGCCAAGCCCCATGTGAGCCACTATTTTCTTAATTCTTGGCTGAGTTAATCATAAAAAAACTTCTGAGGCTTCTTCCCCTTTCACCTTCCCTTCTCTCATCACCCCCAGGCTCCCAATTTTGTCAGGAGATCTTTTCTATTTCCCCTTTTCAAGTGGATCTATACATGTTGTTCTTAGGGTTACCCCTTCTTACTTAGCTTCTCTATGGTCATGGTCTAGAGGTTCATTACCCTTTGCATTACACCTAGTATTCATGAGTACCCACCATATTCCTCTTTCTGGGTCTGGATTACGTCAACAGGATGGCATTTTCTAGTTCCATCCATTTGCATGCAGATTTCAAGATGTCATTGTTTTTATTTAACTCTGAATATGTTACAGCATTATGTAAATGTACCACATTTTCTTTATCCATTCGTCGGTTTAGGCATCTAGGTCAATCCAGGTTCTGACTATTACAAATAATGCTGCTATGAACATAGTTGAACAAATGTCCTTGTAGTATGATTGAGTATCCCATGTGTATATGCCCAAGAGTGGTATTGCTGGGTCCTGAGGTAAGTTGATTCCCATTTTCTGAAAATCTGCCATACTGATTTCCAGAGTGGTTGTACAAGTTTGCATTCCCACCAGCAATAGAGGAGTATTCCCTTTACTCCACATCCTCTCCATCATACGCTATCATTGGTATTTTAGATCCTTGCCACTCTGACAGGTATAAGATGGTATCTCAGAGTCATTTTAATTTACATTGTCCTGATGGCTAGGGATGTTGAATGTTTCCTTGAGTGTCTTTTAGACATTTTAGATTCTTTTGTTGAGAATTCTCTGTTTAGTTCTATACCCCATTTTTAATTGGATTATTTGAAATTTTGATGTCTAATTGCTTGAGTTCTTTATATATTGTGGAGATCAGTCTTCTGTCTGATGTGGGATTGGTAAAGATTTTTCTGATTCAGTAGGCTGCCTTTTTGTCTTATTGACTGTGTCCTTTGCTTTACAGAAGCTTCTCAGTTTCAAAAGTTCCCATTTATTGTTGCTCTCAGTGTCTGTGCAACTGGGGCTATATTTAGGAAGTGGTCTCCTGTGCCTATGCATTGAAGGCACTACCCACTTTCTCTTCTATCAGATTTAGTGTGGTCAGATTTATATTTAGGTCTTTAATCCATTTGAATTTGAGTTTTGTGCATGGAGTTATTTATATATGGATCTATTTGCATTCTTAGACATTTTAACATCCAGTTATGCCAGCACCATTTGTTGAAGATTTTTTTTTATTGTATAATTTTAGTATCACTGTCAAATTCAGGTATCCATAGATGTGTAGATTGATAGTCTGGTCTTTGATTCAATTTCATTGGTCAACCTGTCTGTTTTTATACCAATACCAAACTGTTTTCATTACTATAGCTCTATAATAGAGCTTGATGTCAGGGATGGTGACATATCCGGAAGTTCCTTTATCATACAGAATTGTTTTGGATTTCCTGGGTTTTTTTTTTTTTTACTTTCCCATATGAAGTTGATTATTGCTCTTTCAAGGTCTGTGAAGAATTGGGTTGGATTTTGATGGGGATTACATTGAATCTATAGACTGCTTTCGTTAGGACTGCCATTTTTATTATGTTGATCTACCTATCCAAGAGCATGGGAGATCTTTCCATTTTCTGGTGTCTTCTTCTATTTCTTTCTTCAAAGATTTAAAGTTCTTGTTAAATAGGTCTTCAACTTCTTTGGTTAGTGTTACTCTAAGATATTTTATGTTATTTGTAAGCTATTGTGAAGGGTGATGCTTCTCTTGTTTCATTCTCAGCTTCTTTATCATTTGCATATAGGAGAGCTATTGATTGTTTTCAGTTGATCTTGTATCCCACCACACTACTGAAAGTGTTTATGAGTTGCAGAAGTTCCCTCATAGACATTTTGGGGTCACTTATGTATACTATTATATCATCTGCAAATAGCAAAAGTTTGGCTTCTTCCTTTCCAATTTGTACCCCTTAGTCTTCTTTTGTTGTCTTATTGATCTAGCCTGAACTTCAAGAACAATGCTGAATAGATGTGGAGCGAATGGACAGCCTTGTCTTGTTCCTGATTTTAGTGGAATCACATTGAGTTTCTCTCCATTTAATCTGATGTTGGATGTCAGCTTGCTGTATATTGCTTTTATTATGTTTAAATCTGTTCCTTGTATCCTGATCTTTCCAAGACCTTTATCATGAAGGGGTGTTGGATTTGTCAGATGCTTTCCAACATCTAATGAGATGATCATATGGTTTTTAATCTTTCAGTTTATTTATATGGTAGATCACATCGACAGATTTTTGAATGTTCAACTATCCCTGCATCTCTGGGATGAAGCCAACTTGTTTTTTGTGGTGTGTTCTAGGTTCAGTTTGCCAGTATTTTATTGAGTACTTTTGCAACTATGTTCATGAGTGAGATTCGTCTGTAATTCTCTTTCTTGGTTGAGTCTTTTTGTAGTTTTCGTATCAGGATAACTGTAGTCACATAAAAAGAGTTTTGCAGTGTTCTTTCTGTTTCTATTATGTGGAACACTTTGAGAAGTATAGATATTAACTCTTTTTTTGAAGTCTGATAAAGTTCTACACTGAAGCCATCCAGTGATGTGGGATTCCCCTCTGTATGCTGTGATTACCATTAACGAATAAAGAAATTGCTTTGGACCTATAGCAGGGCAGAACTTAGCTAGGCAAGGAAAACTAAGCTGAATGTTGGGAGAAAGGATGCAGAGTGAGAGAGAAGTCATGTAGTTCTGCTGGAGACAGATGCCGAACTTTACCTGGTAAGCCACAGCCTCGTGGCAATACACAGATTACTAGAAATGGGTTAAATTCAGATGTAAAAATTAGCCAAAAAGAAGTTAGAGCCAATGGGCCAAGCAGTGTTTTAATTAATACAGTTTCTGTGTGATTATTTTGGGTCTGAGCTGCTGGGCAGCCTAGAAACAAACAAGAGACCCCATACAACAAATTGACACTCCAACGTGGACCACTACATCCATGTAAAACCTGAGAAAGCTTAAAAGGAATCCTAGACACAAAGGAACAAAGTTAAGCATGGTTTGGTAGCAGCATATTCTTGGGTAGGATCTGTTTGCTAGAAGCAAGCAGAGGCATAACTTTTTTAAGAGAGGTTTTCCTGATTCAGCCATAGCAAAATAGCAAAAAAAAAAAAGAAAAAGAAAAAGAAAAAAAGAAAAAAAGAAAGAAAGAAAGAAAGAAAAGAAAAAGAAAAAAAAGCCACGCTGTTTTGAAACTGTGCTATTTTGAAACTGCAGCTTCCTGTGCCGTGCTGTCAGCGTGGACTCTGATAAGGTCTGGCTATGGAGCATTTAAATGGGTTTTGTGAGCAGAGTGCTAGAATTTGCTTAATGGCAACATAGACCATCTTAGTGCCTGAAAATGGGGCAATGTACATGACTTTCCGAGGTAGCAAATAGCTCCACCATGCTGGACTGGGCCAGGCAAGCAGGCAGTGCCATATTTGTCCCAGCAATGTCACAGCTTAAGTTTTTAGAAGCACTCATCGTTTTAAGAAACAGTCCTGGTCAGAAAAGAATTTCAGATACACAATAGGGCAGATTCAGACATAAAAGACCTCTAAACGAGATATGGTATGTTTAAAAAATGTACTTGGGAGAGAGATGAAAAAGAGTATAGAGAGTTATAAAAAGTAAATAGTTTTAAAATAATAAAAGAAAGTCTCTAAAGAGACAGAGTACAGATAGTCATAGACTAAAGGAGTAAAGAAAATAAAATAAATATTAAAAAGTAATAGAGTAAAAACAAGCCACTTAAATGTGAAATATACTTTTAAGTCTGGATTATAAATACTATTATTATTTAATTTTTTGACTGCAGAGAGACATTTGATTCTGGGGACTGCTAAGCTAAGCTGACACATATATTTTAAAGGTATCCTGAATTCAAAATATGGCTCTAAGGATATATTGCTTTGGAAAAGAGGTTTTTCTTTTTGTTTCCACAGAAGATGAGAGCCTATGGACTTGTTGATAAGCATTGTTTAAATCTGGTTTTGTCATGGAATATCTTATTTTCTTCATTGATTGTGATTGAAAGCTTTGCTGGGTATAATAAGTAGTCTTGGCTCATATGCATGGTTGATTGGTGTTCAGGACCTTCTGGCTTTCATGGTTTCCAATGAGAACTTGGGTGTAATTCTGATAGGTCTGCCTTTATATGTTACTTGACCTTTTTCCTTTGTTGCTGTTAATGTTCTTTATTTTGTATGTTTTCTATTTTGATTACTATATGGAAGGGGGACTTTTTTTGGTCCAGTCTATTGGTGTTCTATAAGCTTCTTGTACCTTCATAGGGATATTCTTCCTTAGGTTGGGAAAGTTTTTTTTTTTCTACGATTTTGTTGAATAAATTTTCTGTGCCTTTGAGCTAGAGTTCTTCTCCTTCTATCCCAATTATTCTTAGGTTTGGTCTTTTCATGGTGTCCCAGATTTCCTGGATGCTTTGTGTTGAGGATCTGCTGGATTTAATGTTTCAATTGACAAATGAATCTATTTCCTCTATAGTGCCTTCAACACCTGAGATTTTCTCCCTTTATCTCTTCTGCTTGTTATGCTTGCTTCTGTAGTTCCTGTTCATTTACCCAGGTTTTCAATATCCAGAATTCCCTTGGTTTGTGTTTTCTTTATTGCCTCTATTTCAGTCTTCAAGTCTTGAACTGTTGGCTTCACTTTTTTGATTATTTTTTTCTTGGTTTTCTTGAGTTTCTTTGACAGATTTACTGATTTCTTCCACTCTTTTGTTTGTTTTTTTCCTCCATTTCTTTAAGGGAAAATTTCATTTCCTCTTTAAAGATCTGCATCATCCTCATAAAGTTACATTTAAAAACATTTTTGTATGTCTATTCTGGGTTAGGATGATCAAGTCTTCCTGTTGTATGCCCACTGGGTTCTGGTGTTACCATCTTGCTTTTTAGGTTGTTGGATGAATTCTTGCATTAATGCCTACCCATTTCTTTCTTCAGTTGGTGCCAGCAGTGTCTTTGCCTCTTGGTCCAATCCTTGCAGTGGTTGTCTGTGTCTTTGGGAACTGTTCTTGGTCTGCCCTGTACTGTCACTGTCTGTGTCTCAGGGAGCGACTGAGGTCTCTCTTGGCCTGACCTTTTGGTCTGCTCTCTTGGTCCACTCTGTGCAGTCACAGTTTGTGCTTCAGAGATCCTCTCTTGGTCCTTTATGTATAGTTGCAGCTTGTGTTTCAGCATTTCTCTGAGGTTGCGGGAGGTGGGGGGGGGGAGGTTGGGTGCAGAGTGGGACTTGTAGCTTGCTGGGTCCGATGGATGGGTTGGGGTATTGGAGCAGCCTACTGCAGCAAACTCACCTGCTGGATGGCTAGAGAAGCCAAGGCATGTTGAATATGGGCCAGGGGTTTTGCCCCCAGTACGGAGGTCCTAGAGAATGGGGTGTCCTGCTGGATGGGTAGTTACTCAACTCTTGGTCCTCTCTGTGTAGTAGCAGGCTGTGTTTCAGAGTTTCACTGAGGTTATGGGGTGAGTTGGGATGGGGGGCATATAGCAAGGTTTAGGGGCAGAGTGGGACTTATAACTTTCAGGGTCTGATGGATGGGATGGGGGTCTTGGAACAACCTACCTGCAGGAAACTCACCTGCTGGCTCTATACTTCAAATTTTAAAGCTATTTTAGAAAAGAAATAAATGTTGTCAAACTATCAGACAGGGATGAACAAAACAAGTTGAGTACAATGGGCATAGTGTACTTTACCTTAATACTTACTTTACATGACAAGTCTAGACATTAGGCCAAATAAACAACTCATTAATGGTGGAATCTCTAATCCCCAAGGGCTGGGCTTCATTGCAGTAAAATGTGATATTTGTTTAAATCAAAATTTCTAAAAGTGTATTTGACAAAATGCTAATCTTTAGAATTTTTGCAGCCTCTCTCCCTCCCCCCCCCCCGCCCCGTGTACAATCTTGGGTGGCATTTCTCTGATGTCATTCACATTTGTTTTAGACAAAATTTCTCACTGGCCTGGAGCTAACCAGTAGGCTAAACTGACTAATAAGTGAGCCCCAAGAATCTGTGTCCAGCTCTCCAGCTTCACAAGTTCACAGCACATGTTTTGATGTTCTGTGAGTTCTGAGGATGAGACTCAGAACATTGTGCTTGTACACCACGCTTTTCCCCAGCTGGACTACCACCTCAGCCCTGTTTATAGATTTTATAAACTAGAAACTGGTCTCCTATCAAATAGCCGTAAGAATGTTTATGTCAGACAAAACCACAGAAGTTTGCTTGGTTAAGGATTTGTCAAAGGTTGTTAATCAGTCTCAAGTGTGTACATTTCCTATGCCTATCTAATCAATGTGCTCTTTTATCTACTGCCCCCAGCCTCCAGTATCTATCTGTTTAATACATAAATTCTTGGGGCTGTTTATCAAGTCTTTGACAATGAGCTTCTACAAAATGGTTCTGATAGCTTTCTCAGCCACCAGTTCTATTTGGTCACTTAGACACACACATCCAGGCAGAATGAAGCCATTCATTGATTATCCTAAGTGATGTGTCGCAAAGATCCTGAGTAATTAGGACATGTCTGTGCTTCTCGCTGCATGAGCAGACCCAGACACGCATGCTGTGTGAGTTGGGAAAATGCATTGCAGGCTCACCCTGACATCTTCTGAGTGGGTGAAGACCGAAAAGTGCAGAGCCTAGCAGAGGTATGAGACGAAAGCAGGGACAGAGACAGAAGCAACTCAGACTCCACAGGGAGAAACAATTAGGTGACAGCAGAGTTTGAAGCTCCTAAATTTTCTTTTTCCTTTTCAACAAATGTGAACCCAGTCATGATAAAAAAGAAAGAAAGAGAGAGAGAGAGAAAGAAAGAAAAGAAAAGAGGCCACACATTCTTGATTTCATTCTGGAAGCTCATGCATTTACTCTTGGCGTATCAGATGAGAATGTAGGATCTGCTGTGCTGAATGAGCTAGGAGAAATAGGAGACTATTTTTTAGTGTTACTTTCAGCAGTCTGACTTTACCCAGTCCTGTCTCTAAGGAAAAGGCATCCTAACTTCTCCAAAGTTCCTTTGGTATACATCACGTAGTTTATACACTGTTGACAGCTGGCTGAACCCCAGGTACCCACACCAACGCACGATTCCTAGAAACTTCAGTCTAGGCTGAAGGTTTTGAGGCTGTCTTCTGCTTTTCTACAAGGAACTTACTCGATTGTATTGATTGGTATTGGCTGCATTCACCACTCTTTGCCATTCCAATCTCCTGAACAGCACAAATATAGGAAATTTCAATACAGCCACACAGGGTGGGTGACTACTTCTGCAACAGCTTGACACCACGCAGCATGATGGACCCCAGCAGCCTTCTCTCCTTCCTAGGAACATGTATTAACAATAGTGGTTTCACTTAAGTTACCGGGAATAAAATTCTATTAAACAATTCCCAACAGGCACATTTAGCAACAAATGAAAATCTTTCAAATTAAGATTCCTGAAAAGAAGTTGAACGAATGTGTTAAAGAAGTTATGGATTTCTTAAGTTGTACAAAATAAAATTATGCTGTACATATTTAGAAGGATAATAGAAATGTGTGGCTCTCCAAGGCAAAATTTCTGGAGTGCCCTCAGTAGCCATTTAATACTGATTTCAGCGTCTCCTTCATGATAATAATACAACTATTTGTATCTCAGTAAGTCTTAGCAGAAAATGGAATATACAATGAAAGTATCTCTCTCCTATATAGTACAGTTTAGTACAGTATCCTATATAGACTGTCCAACTAGGCAACTGACTTCAGCAATAGTGTGTGACCCCTACTGATCCTCGGCTCCTACTGCACATGTTAATTACTGCAGATGAATGAGGGTAAACAGTTAAAGTCTTAAAAATACATATGAGGGGGCTAGAGAGATGGCTCAGCGGTTAAGAGCATTGCCTGCTCTTCCAAAGGTCCTGAGTTCAATTCCCAGCAACCACATGGTGGCTCACAACCATCTGAAATGAGATCTGATGCCCTCTTCTGGCCTGCAGGCAGACACAAGGATAGAATATTGTATACATATATACATTATATGTATATATACATATACATTATGTATACATATATATTAAAAAAGATATGAAATATTAAGCTGAGTTAAGTAAACTTTCATGAATTAAAAACATATTATCAATTCCTGAGCTACATATTTTAAAAGCATATCCTTTGTTTCTGCTTCCAAATGTTCCTGAAACTACCTGAATAGAAATGGCACCCAAAATTATAAAATTCTTATATTGGGTTTAATTCCTAACTAACATGTAACAGGATCTGTAGAATCAATATCAACAGCTTCTAAATCAAAGAAGTCAGCTATTGGCTTAAAGATCAACAGTAACAGTAAAATTCTCATGTAAGAAAATTTTGTTGGTCTTTATATTTTCAATTTTTTTTTCTTTTTTGAAACCAGATACTTAGAAAAGAGCTAAAATAACATATTTGGATGGCTTCTGTTATTAAATAGTTATCATATATAATACATACACACATTGTTCTGGTTTTGTGAAGGACATAAAAGGAACTGAAAACATTTTTTCAACACTTGCAGGCAATAACCTCCAAAGTATGTAAGAAACTCAAGAAGTCCAGTAAATCAAAAGATCTGCTAACATTTAATGATTTGGGAAATGATGCCAGCGTATTGTTATCACTCCTAGATTGCCTGAATTGCTGAAAAGCTTTAAAATGTTATAGAATAAAGTAAGATACTTAACCATGTCTTCATGAATAGCAGAACAATAGACTGAATATGTCCTAGGCACAGAGGGAATTTTATCATCCTGTGGGGCTTCTCCCTGTTATTCCTCTCCAAACCAGGAAGTTCTTCTCAAAGGGAAAATAACCAGCTGTTTTCTGCATTCTCTAAACATAGGGGAGAGTCCACTATGACTCTCCCATGTGTTAACAGCTTCTAATACAGCATGGTGCCTTACGTGTGAGACAGAAGAGAAATGATGCCTTCTGACCAAGATCAGAACCCTCGTTTCCCCGAAATTGCTATGTTGTTGCATTATAAGGATTTTGTAGATTGTTGAAACGCAGATATTTAAGCGAACAATATTTTCTATGTTTATCAAGGCAAACCTGTTTGCCTATAGGCATTCCTGATCTAGTAGCAGAGGTACATGTGGTATGCTACAAAGTTTCTATGACTAACTCAAATCACCTTTAAAGAACGCTCATTCAACAACAAACTCTGCTTTGAGTACAACTTAAGAGACTTATGGGGTTGGAGAGGTGGGTCAATGGTATGCAGAGGACATATGTTCAGGTCCCAGCACCTATATTAAGTAGCTCACAACCACGTCTGACTCCAGCTCCAGATGATCCAACATTTTCTTCTGTCCATTTTCTTCTGAAATCTAGTGACAAACAAAGCAGGTGTATTATTTATAGAATGTGTTCTTCACAAATTCATGGGAGTCCATGAGTGGAGAAAACTTTTAAGTTGAAAAGCTTCAGGCCCAAGCCAGGGACATCTGCAAGAACAGGCCCGAGTCAGCAACCTCTGAGGGAGCAGGCCTGAGCCAGAGTCCTCTGCAGGACTGGGCACAAGACAGGAAGCTCCGCTGGGACACTGAGCCAGGAACATCCACAGGAATAGGCCCAAGCCAGTGACTTCCATAGGAGCAGGCCTAAATGACCACTGGAATGGCAGAGCAACCCTGGGAGTCGTGAATGACCTCTGGGAATGCCGAGTGACCTCTGGGGTGAGTGGAACTATGGCTGTGACCCCAACCGCACTACTGGATCCATTGACATCTGGAAGATTGATTATCAGAGACAGAGCCCCAGTTACAACAAGCAGAGGGAAAGATAGGTAGACAAGGTAAGAACACACTCAACAGCACAAAGAGCAACATGACAGCAACAAAAACTAGTGACTTTACAATAGCAAGATTTGAAGATGAAACAGAAGAATTTGACCTAAGAAATAACGTTAGGAGACGGTTTGAGGCCCATAAAGAGGAAATGAAAAATTCCCTCAAAGAAATGGAGGAAAAGACAGACAAAAAATTGGAAGAAATCAACAAATCCCTTAAAGAGAACCAAAAAAAAACCCTAATCAAGCAGATGAAAAAATATGAAAGAAATGATTCAAGACTTGAAAATTGAAATAGAGACAATAAGGAAAACCTAAACCAAGGGAATTCTGGAAATGGTAAATATGGGGAAATAATCAGGAACCACAAGTGCAAGCATAAACAGCAGAATACAGGAGATGGAAAAGAGAATCTTAAGCACTGAAGATACAATAGAGGAAATAGACCCATTGGTCAAAGAAAACATTAACTCTAACATAAGCTTAACACAAAACATCCAGAAAATCTGGGACACCATAAAAAGACCAAAACTAAGAATAATAGGAATAGAAGAAGATGAAGTCCACCTCAAAAACACAGAAAATATATTCAATCATAGAAGAAAACTTTCCCAACCTAAAGAAAGATATGCCTATGAAGATACAAGAAGCTTACAGAACACTGAATAGACTTGTCAAAAAAAAGTTTAAAAAGCACCTCACCACATAATAATCAAAACACTAAACATACAGAATAAAGAAAGAATATTAAGAGCTACAAGTAAAAAGACCATATAAAGGCTTATATGCTCAGACCTATCAGAATTACACCTGACTTCTCAAGGGAAACACTGAAAGCCAGAAGTTCCTAATCAAACATTATGCAAACATTAATAGACCACGGTTGTCAGCCAAGACTACTATACCCAGTAGAACTTTCAACCACCATAGGTGGAAAAAACTAGATATTCCATGACAGAACCAGATTTAACCAACACCTAGCCACAAACCCAGCCCTACCCAAAGTACTAGAAGGAAAACTCCAACTCAAGGAAATTAGCTAAATACACACACACACACACACACACACACACACACACACACAGATGATCACACAGTAGTAAATCCCAAAGAAAGGAAAAACACACAAAATAACATCACCAACATTTAAAAATAAAATAACAGGAACTAGCAGTCACTGGTCACTAATATCCCTTAATATACATGGACTCAACTCTCCTATAAAAAGACACAGGCTAACAGATTGGATGTGAAAACAGAATTCATCCTTCTGTTGCTTATAAGAAATACACCTCAAACTCAAAGGCAGATATCACCTCAGAGTTAAGGTTTGGGGAAAAAAATCCTATCAAGTGGACCTAAGAAACAAGTTGATATAGCTATTCTAATATCTAACAAAATAGACTTCAAACTAAAATCAACCAAAAGAGACAAAGAAGAACATTTCATATTAGTCACAGGAAAAAGAATCCATCAAGAAGAAATCTCAATACTGAATGTCTATGTCTCAAATACAAGGGCACCCTCATACGTTAAAGAAACATCTCTAAAGCTTAAATCATACATTAAACCTCAAACAATAACAGTGGGAGACTTCAACACACCACTCTCATCACTGGACAGGTCAAACAGACAGAAACTTAACAGAGAAATAAGACATCTAACAGATGTCATGACTCAAATGGACTTAACAGACATCTATAAAACATTCCATCCAAACATAAAAGAATATATCTTCTCAGCACCTCATGGAACCTTCCCAAAAATTAACTACATACTAGGTAACAAAACAATCCTCAACAGATACAAAAAAAATGGAATAACCCCATGCATCTTATTGGAAAACCATGGCTTAAAAATAGAATTCGACTGCAACACTAATTTCAGAAAACCCACAAACACATATGGTAAATCCAGAGAATCATCAGATCATATTTGGAAAACCTATATTACACAAAATTGGGAAACTTAAAGGAAATGGAGAATTTTCTGGATAAATATCACTTACCAAAATTAAATCAAGACCAGATAAGCAAATTGAATAAAACATGCTCACCTGAATCATTAATAGGCCAAGGAAGAAATAAAGGAAGAATTTAAAGACTTCCCAAAGTTCAATAAAAATGACAACACAACATATTCAAATTTATGGGACACAATGAAAGCAGTGTTAAGAGGAAAGTTCATAGCACTAAATGCCTACATAAAGAAGCTGGAAAAAATTCCACACTGGAGAGTTAAAAGAACATCTGAAAACTCTAGAACAAAAAGAAACAAACTCACCCAGGAGGACTAGCTGGCAAGAAATGATCAAATTAAGAGCTGAAATCAATGAAATAGAAACAAAGAAAACAATACAAAGAATCAATGAAACAAAGAGTTGGTTCTTGGAGAAAACCAACAAAATAGACAAGCCTTTATCCAAACTAACCAAAAGGCAGAGAGAAAATATACAAATTAACAAAATCAGAAATGAAAAGGGGGACATAACAACAGACCCGGAGAAAATCCAGAGAATCATCAGATCATATTTGGAAAATCTGTATTGCACAAAATTGGAAAACTTAAAGGAAATGGACAATTTTCTGGATAAATTTCACTTACCAAAATTAAATCAAGACCAGATAAGCAAACTGAATAGATCCATAACAGCTAAAGGAATAGAAACAGTCATCAAGTCTCACAACCAAAAAAAAAAAAAAAAGGTTCAGTACCAGATGGTTTCAGTGCAGAATTCAACAAGATTTTCAAGGAAGAACTAATATCAATACTCCTCAAATTGTTCCATACAATAGAAACAGAAGGAACATTGCCAAACTCTTTTTATGAGGCTACAATTACCCTGATACCCAAACCACACAAAGACATTACTAAAAAAGAGAATTAGAGACCAATCTCACTAATGAATGCTGATGCAAAAATACTCAATAAAATATTGGCAAATTGAATCCAAGAAGACATCAGAAAAATCATCCACAATGGCCAAGTAAGATTCATCCCAAAGATGCAGGGATGGTTCAACAAATGAAAATCTTTCAATGTAATCCACCATATAAAAAACTGAAGGAAAAAAAAAAAACGTGATCATCTCATTAGATGTTGAAAAAAAAATACCTTTGAAAAATACAACATCCCTTCATAATAAAGGTCTTGGAGAGAGCAGGGATACAAGGAACATACCTAAACATAATAAAGGCAACATACAGCAAGACAACAGCCAACATTAAACAAAATGGAGAAAAACTCAAAGCGATTCCACTGAAATCAGGAACAAGACAAGTTTGTCCACTCTCTCCATATCTATTCAATATAGTTCTTAAGATCCCAATTAGAGCAATAAGACTACAATAGGAGATCAAGGGGATACAAATTGAAAAAGAAGTCAAACTCCCACTATTTGCTGAAGTTATGATAGTTTACATAAGAACCCCAAAAATTCTACAGGAACTTATACAAGTCATAAATACCTTCAATAATGTAGCAGGATACAAGATTAACTTGGAAAAAAATATGTAGCTCTTTACACAGATAATAAATGGGATGAAAAAGAAATCAGAGAAATATAACCCTTCACAATAGCCATAAATAGCTTAAAATATCTTGGAGTAACCCTAACCAAACAAGTGGAAGACATGTATGACAAGAATTTTAAATCTTTGCAGAAAGAAATTGAAGAAGAGACGAGAATGTAAAAAGATCTCCCATGCTCTTGGGTAGGTAGAATTAACACAGTAAAAATGGCAATCTTACCAAAAGCAATCTACAGATTCAATGCAATACCTATCAAAATCCCAGCAAAATTCTTCGCAGACCTCAAAAGAATGGTACTCAATTTCATATGAAAAAGCAAAATAAATATATAAATAAATAAAAAATAAAAAAAACCAGGATATCTAAAACAATCCTGTACAATAAAAGAACTTCTGGGGGCATCATAATCCCTGACTTCAATTCTACTATAGAACTACAGTACTGATAATAACCTGATATTGGCATAAAAACAGACAGGAGGACCAATGGAACCAAATAGAAGACCCGGATATTAATCCACACACCTTCGAACACCTGATTTTTGACAAAGAAGCAAAAAATACAAAATGGAAAAAAGAAAGCATATTCAACAAATGGTGCTGGCATAACTGGATATCAACATGAAGAAGAACGAAAATAGATCCATATCTGTCACCATGTAAAAAACTCAAGTCCAAATGGATCAAAGATATCAACATAAAGTCAGCCACACTAAATCTCATAGAAGAGACAGTGGGAAGTACACTTGAATGCATTGGCACAGGAGACTGTTTCCTAAATATAACCCCAATAGCACAGACAGTGAGAGGAACAATTAATAAATGGGACCTCCTGACACCGAGAAGCTTTTTTAAAGCAAAGGAAAAATCAACAAGACAAAATGTTACTCTACAGAATGGGAAAAGATCTTTACTAATTCCACATTGGACAGAGGTCTGATCTCCAAAATATATAAAGAACTCACAAAAATTGATCATCAAAAGAACAAATAATCCAATAAAAGATGGGATGCATATCTAAACAGAGTACTCTCAATAAATCTAAAATGGCTAAAAGACACTTAAGAAAATGTTCAACATCCTTAGTCATCAGAGAAATGCAAACCAAAACAACTCTGAGATTCCATCTTACATCTGTTACAATGGCCAAGTTCAAAAACGCTGATGACAACTTATGCTGGAGAGGATGTGGGGAAAAGGGAACACTCCTGCATTGCTGGTGGGAGTGCAAACTGACACAGCCACTTTGGATATCAGTATGGTGACGTCTTAGTAAATTAGGAAACAACCTACCCCAAGACCCAGCAATACCAGTTTTAGGTTTATACTCAAATGGTGCCTAATCATACCACAATGACATGGGCTCAACTGTGTTCATAGCAGCCTTATTTGTCAGAGCCAGAACTTGGAAACAACCTAAATTCCACTTGACTGAATAATGATTAACGAAGATATGGTTCATTTACTCAATGGAGTACTACACAGTAGAAAAAATGACATCTTGAAGTTTGCGGGCAAATGAATAGATCTAGAAAATACCATATTGAGTGAGGTAACCCAGACCCAGGAAGACAAATATAATATGTGCTCACTCATAAGTGGCTTTTAGATATAAAGCAAAGAAAAACCAGCCTATTATTCACAATCCCAGAGAACCTTGACAACAAAGAGGACCCTAAGAGAGACATACATGCATCTAATCTACATGGGAAGTAGAAAAAGACAAGATCACCTGAGTAAATTGGGAGCACAGAGATCATAGAAAAGGGTAGAAAGGAAGGAGCAAAGAAAGGAGGGGAGCAGAGAAAAATATATAGCTCAATGAAAACAATTTAAAAAGTAAAAAAGCTTCTCTCCTCATTTGTCCTCAACAAACCATCAATACTAACTTCACACTAACCCTCCCCAAGCTCATGCTTCCCTGCCATCCCTGGATCAAACCCCTGTGATACTTACACAGGTTCCTATGCATCTATTGTCTCTAATCAGTCCTAAAACCTTACTCATAGGAAAGGAAGCTATAAAATATTTTTCTCATAATTTTAACAATTTTAGTCTACACAAAAGTTTGGATACATACATTGCCAACAATCACTTTCTGTAACATTTATGACATCTGGTCCACAGCTTCTAAACCCCACAGGATGTTTTGAAATAAAAAACATCCAATGCTGCGTTATGCAACATTTGAGTTATATTATAACATGAGGCCGAGTATATACTGTAAAATCTCATACCGAGGAAATATACAGTGACCGTGATTATTTTTATTGCCATCACTGCCTTACCAAAGACAGAGACTTTACATTCTGTTTTTAGTGTTTAAACAAATAGTTCTATATCAGTATGCAAAGTTACAGGTCTTGTTCTGACACTTTGATATGTATATGTTATTCCACTCTGGTCGTAGGTCCTTCATTCCCTGATACTCATTCAATCTCACCATCTCTCACCATCTTTCTATTTGGCCCTTAGAAAGCACCACGCTGCATGTTTGCAGTAAGAAATTATTTCCTGGCATTAAAGTGAGGATTTTCCGGAGCTCATGATAGCTCTTCCCAGTTCCATATAGAACAAACCAATCCAGTCAACTCCACCCAAGAATACCTCTGTCCCTCCTCCTGAAGGGCTGGCATTTTCTCAGCTGTGTTCATATTCAAGAATGTGTTCCCAATTATGAATGATAGGCCTGATTCACCCTCACCACAAACTATCTTCTTATTATGTCAGTAAACACAGCAACACCTCAATTCACACCGGACTCATTAGAGGACAGCTATAAATTGTCCAAACACTGTAATGTGAAACACATCAGAATCCCTGCCACACCCCCCACCATGTGTTGTAGGTCTAAAATTGTAAGTTCTCCCCACCACACACACCCACCATGTGTTGTAGGTCTAGAATTGTAGGTCTGGGCCTTAGATACCTTGCATAATAACCCACTGCCCTTGTTTAGTTTCAATTATCAAGCAAAGCTCATCTAAGGAAGTGGCAGTGGAAAAAATGTACGCATGTAAACCTGCATTCTTTACCAATATTCTTAGGTGCTATTTAAAACATGCTGCTAAAAACACTTGGTGCAAATGCCACAAAAACATCTTGTAAGTTAATTCCTGCCCCATAATTTTGACCTCTGCTGTTCAAGAACATTCAGACCCCTCACTACTTTTCCTGCTCATGTATGTTTTTAAGAATGCTTGTCAAGAGTCCCTGTGAGCTGTGACTTACCAAGTGATACCGCAGGCACTTTGTGTAGGTTACTGTTTGTTACTGTGTAGTGTACTGTTATGAGAAACTGTGTTTACAAATAGCCAGCTCATCAAACGTTGGAGGAGCCAAAGCCCTATCAGGATGCTAAACTTCCTCCAATTATGAGAACCGGAAGAGGAAAATGATGAAACCTGTCTGCGGTAACAGGCGCTGAGGACTTCATCATTATGCAGGCTAACTTGAGACATCACTAATTGAAAGGCTGAAAACTGGCATCTGTAATGAACCTTTGAGCAGCATCCAGTGGCTTTCAAAAGTGTGTATAGCTTAGCTGTGGTAGTTTTCATAAAGTAGATGTTTGATTCTGCCAGTGACCTTTCATGAACTTCTAGTCATGCATAGTCTTTTGGTGAAAAGGTAAAAAATAAAGACTCTTATTTCCCCACTAAGGTGGTAATTATGCTTAAGTTGATGTAATTCTGATGTTTGTGGGAGATCTTTGTAATTTACCCTTCCATAGGCTCTCTGTGAAGCTTTTTCCCCCTTGAGAGACAGTTTAGAAGAAAAAAGCTAACATGCTTGCAAATTGGATAAGTGTTGCATTACAGTGGTTTGCAACCCATTGATAGACTTTTATGCTTTGAACTTCAGTAACAGCATTTGGGAGATTGAAATTGCCTTGGCCAGCAAGCATTCGCTTTCTAAAAGTTCTATTTCCGAAGCATGAAAGCCCTGAGTTTTGAAAGCTGTGCAAGTTCAAGCAAAGCAAACAGTACTTCTCCTCCAATGAGTTCAATGGTGGTGGAGGCTTTTAGAAAACGACTTTTTTTGAGGCTGTCTACAAATAGCCAAAGAAATTTGTCCTTTATTCAACATCTTGGGTTCCTCTACCATTCTGGTAATTACACTTGTTGCCAACCCAATTAAGATTTCAGAAGGAAAGATGACTATTCATTGTAGCAATTTCACTTTTTAGTTGGTGGTAAATTCTGTGAGAAAACTTCATCCTGCCACTTTCCCATCCTCCTGGAATGGGGGCCCTTGGTTGTCAGCCAGAGAAACATGCAAGCCTATCGATATAGCTCATGCTGCTTAGAGGGGAAAAATTCAGGCATTTTCCAAGCCAGGGCAATTAGCCTTTGGCATTGGAATCCTAGGTTATTTATCCACTCAGAAACATCTATACAATGAGAAACAACTGCTTTGAAAGGCTCTAAAATGTTGCGTGCAGTTCCCAGGGGCATCTCTGCCTGATGAAGCATTTAATCAACCACTGCTTAGAGTCATTTGCATTCTATGCATCTCTATAGTCATGGGAGACAGTCCCTGAAACTGCTAAATAACGCAGTGCTTGGAGAAATCTATCTAAACTAGGACTTGTTTCTATAGATTTCCAAAATATGCACCAAATCTACTAAGGGGTATTTCCAAACACAAAACATCAACTTTAAAAAAAACAAACAAACAGAAAATGCTGATACAAAGAAATTGTGGGGTGGGGAGCAGTGTTTTCATCATGTGTCTCATTTTCAGAGCCCTGCTTTGCTTCCTCCATAAAAAAATAGACTATATGAGAGCAGAATATGCGCATTCATGGAAATGTATCTTAAATAAACAGTACTTGGATGGATAACTGGTTCTTTAAAAAAAACTTTCTAATTGATCAACTAGTGACTCCCAATCTAAACAAGATTTCTATTGTGGATAAACTTCCTGCTACCCCTGCTGGATTAAGAAATGTCAGAATTTTTCTTTCTTCTGGGGAATGGTCCGAGACTCCTGAGAGAGAGAGGACTTTCTTAGGGAAGTTTCCTGAAGGCTGATCTCTGAGGAGGCTCTTCTGCTCCCTACTCAACCAACATCCCTCTCAAGGTGACTAAGTTCTGTTTCACTGTCTCCTATTCTCACTCTTAATCTGGCTTATCTCCAGGTTTTCGAAGGAGACCTCGTCTTCACACTAAATCTCCATCATATTTAGATCTCAGTATTGTGTCTGCCTAATGTTCTTCCTCCCACCTTGAAGTCCAGCGCATCCTGAGTCCCTTTCTTCTCACAAACTACAACATCTGAAGGAAAAGTATATGTTATTTCCCTTTGCAGACCATGTCTTGCTGTTTTATGATTATTTCTTTTATTACTGACAAAATTTTCCAACTTCTCTGTACTCATGGTCCTTCCTGATTCTAAAGTTTCATAACTAAAACATATACCATTGAAACTTTTTTCCATTTGAACAAGCTTTATGACTGCATTAGAATGACATATCAGAAAAACAAACACTATTTAAACAATGGAGCTTTGCATACAAGAATAACTGAAAAATGAACTTTCAGAATTAAAGCTATTCATCAGTAGAGGAATATACAGGTTCATTCTAATAAAATTAGTGAGTTCTGAAGAAATTCTATTACCAACCTTTAGTTCCTTCTCACCATAGAAATAATAAAGAACAGTTTAGGGCCTAGATGTAATCAAATATCCTAGAGGATAATCTTAGCTGGACTCTTTATTAGTCATTTGATGAACCTCATTGTTCGACCTTAGTACCCCAGCTCCTAGATTGGTGAACTAACAATAACTCTCAGATTTTGATGAGGATTAAATTAATCTATACAAATTGAGCATGTGGTTTATACTGTCAAATATTAGTTTTGTGTTTTACATTACAGAATTTAGAGTCACTCCCATATGCCCCAGATACATGCTGTTCTCTCCCAACTGAGAATAATATTCCACTTCTTAACTTGAGGCTGTAAGTAATTAGTCACTGGTCTTTTTATTATGTACTCACTCAGAATTCAGACATCATGTAATAACTCTGAATTTTGTTGAAACTTATAACAACTAGCAAAGAGTACTCCACAGCATTTGCGCTTTGGTATACTGAACTCTTTGTAGAACCAAGGTCTCTGTCTCTGTCTCTCTCTCTCTCTCTCTCTCAAACACACACACACCTTCTAAGCCCTCATATCTCATGTCCTCCTTCCTTAAAGCACAGAAAAGGAGTTATTTACATAAAGGTGTATCTTCTGAAAGGATATTCAACTTTATAAGACTTCTGTCCAGCAATTTTATCAACCAGGGAAGATTAACTGGTCATAGGACAAGAAAACAAAGGTTCATACAATCCCTAGACAGACTTTGTTGGAGTCTACCCGCTATTCTCTAGAGAGTGGCTTTGAAATAATTCACATTACATGAAAAACTACTTAGCTGCATAATAAGTCAAACTTAACCATCATATTTTTTCTCCACTCATACTTTCATGAATTGTCAACACTTACCCTGGAAGCCATAGCCCCATTACTTTCTATAGTCCAAGATGCTATATCAGTTTCAGTCTCATGTTTGCTGGAACATTTGTTCAGGCGCATAAAATTAAATTGCGATTTATCCTGTTAATCATGCACCTGTGAGTTTGTTTCAGAGTCAATTATCAAAACTTCAGATTATAGAAAGCTTCCCACCCTCATGTGTTTTTTTTCTGTCCCTATCTGGCGTGATCATCCTGAAATCCTTCATGGTTATCATGGTGACTCACAGTCGGAGCTCTGTAAATACTCTTGTCTACTATTACCTGCTCTTTCCTCTTACTGTTTGTTACTCCTGACTGATCAGAGAATCATTCATTCATTCTTTCCTGACCCTTCTCTCCCCTTCTTCTATACCTTGCATGTTTTGATCTGGAAGGCATTATGAAGCCTTCACAGCATATTAGTAACCAAAGGAAATAACTCAGAAGGTTTTGGAAAGGCAGCCTCTTTCTGACTTTCTCATTCTCTCCTCTCTTGTATTCTTTCTACAGGTCAAGCCACTTACCTACCTAATATAGGTTGTAAGATGGGGCTCTCTCCCCATTCTGTGCAAATATCCATGAAATCTAGAAATATTAGTCTAACTTTTCTTTGCCTTCTGTGGAAGACCTGGCCATAGGATAATTTCCAACACTCATGTGTGATAGTAGAGCATAGAACCCCATTTCACAAGGAGTCTTACTTTATACCTAGGGAAATAAACTACACAGACACCAAGGAGAATCTGAGTGGACATTTTACCTTCCCCTCATTTAATCATTAGTGAAATAATTAGCCATTATTTCTACGTTTCACACCCATTCATGTTTCTTCATACCTGATCATGAGTCATTCAACTTAAGCACTAAAAGAGTTTCCCTAGATCTTTGGGTCTTCAACTTGAACAATCCTATGTACATGAAACTTTGATGAATAAGTTTGCTATTCTTTTTTTTTCCTTCCTTCCAATCTTCTTTTTGCTATAGTGATGTCTGTCATGAGTCTTTTAATAGATGAGGAAAGATACCACTCCATAGACCACAAAGACATGTTCAATGGAAAAGAATGGTAAAGTGGGAAAGAAAACTGATTGAAAAGCTCTCTTTCAGCTTCTGCTGAGCCAGATTCTTCCATGCATTCTTCTATGATCCAAGAGCAAAAGTGTCAGTTTGTACAAGTACATGGCACATTTGAAGGGACCTTAGTCTCTCCAAAGGACCTACCATCAACACTACAAAATACAATAAAAGAAAATTCCATAAAAACTATTTACTGGACTGGAAGGAATTAACTATAGAAACTCTCTTATTAAATCCTTGCTTTCACATGTGGCCTATTTACCTTTTATAATTTTCAGAGTCATATTGTGATTATTCTAATGTTACTAGCTTGCTATTTTTAGACAGTATGGACTCAAGTGTTTAGATATGAAACTTATTATTTCTGCTCCATCTTCTTGCAAAAGCCCTCATTGATTCTTTTGCTTAGCATTTTTCTTAACAATGTTTTATGTGGATTGGTTCTATGACCTATGTCTAAGCATTTTTTTGAGAAAACAGGACATAAGTATTTTAATTTTACAACTAATTTACTTTTATTTAAATAATTGTCATATATTTTGATAAAATTATTTCCCTTTTCCCAATGCCTCGCAGATCTTCTCCAACTTCCTCCCCATACAACTTCACATTCTCTTTCTTCCTTTCTCCCTCAAAAGAAAATCAAATCAAACTAACAAAAAAAGTAATAAAAAGAAATAAAACAAAAATTCTATAAAAATATTCAGTTCTTTTTATGTTGGTCTGCTATTGATGCCTATAATGCCTGCCCTGTGGTGTTGCTGATATACTCAGGAACACTCATTTGAAGAAAACTAGCTTCCATTTTCAAGGGTGTATCAGTTGCAAATACTTTTTTGGCTAATGGTTGGGGCTTTGTGTCAACTGCTCTTCTTCAGTGCTCGAATTTTGTCTGGTTTGAATCTGTGCAGGTCCTTTGTGTGGTCACTGTCTTTGTGAGTTCATGCATGTATAAGTTCTGCTGTATCTTGGAGATGCTGTTTTCTTAGCGTTATCTACCACCTTTGACTATTACAATCCTCCTATGTCCTCTTCCACATATATTCCTGAGTCTTAGGGGAGAGATTTGATAAAAGTATCTCCCTTTAAGGAGAATCAAAAGTGGTTACTTGCATAACCTTTGTGCCACTATTGCACCAATACATCATGTAGGTCGTAGGTTTCAGGGTTTGTTTGTTTTTTGAGAATATATAATATTTTATTTTCATAGCCATTCTTTTTTAAAAATTTTAAAAAGAGAACAAACCATCCATTCCCATTCCACATACCAATCCCAGCTCCCACTCCCTCCCCTGCTCCCACTCCCCCTACTTACCCCCTCACTCCACCTCCCATCCACTCCTCAGAGAGGGTAAGTCACACTGCTTTGGGGAAGGTCCAAAGCCCTCCTCACTACATTCAGGCTGAACAAGGTATCCATCCAAAGAAAACAGGCTCCAAAAAAGCTAGAGATGTTTTGAATGAGGGAATCATTCTGGGGTTGGCAAGAAACCTGGCACTAGAGAAATTTCCAGGACTCCACAAGGATGACCCCAGCTAAGACCCTAAGCAATAGAGGAGAGGGTGCATGAACTGGCCTTACCCTGCAGTCAGACTGGTAAATATCTTAAATGTCACCATAGAATCTTCATCCAGCAACTGATGGAAACAGGCAGAGACCTGCATCAGAACACTGGACTGAGCACCCACAGTCCAGATGAAAAGTGGGAGGAGTGAGAACATGAGTAAAGAGGTTCAGACCATGGTGAGAACACCCACTGAAGCAGTTTACCTGAGTTGGTGGTAGCTCACCAACTTCAGCTGGACAGGGAAGTAAATAGCATAGGTCCAGGCTAGTCCCTCTGAATGTGGGTAACAGTTGTATGGCTGGGGCAGACTACAGGGCCACTGGCAGTGGCACCAGGATTTATCCCTACTGCTGGTACTGGTTTCAGGGTTTGTAGCTGGCTGGTATTGATGACTTTTCTCTTCTGATAGCATGCAAAGTACCTTACAGCACCATAAATGGTAGTAGAGGTGAGCTTATAGTTTGGCACTGGCTTGATTTCTTCATGTTCAGTAACATGAGCAGGCTGTATCTTTAGCAATAGGGCCTTAGCACCAGTTACAGAAAGTAAGCAAAAAGCACACATTTTACGTTTGAAAATAATCTAGCCTTTTGGTGGTGACTTGTACATATGGCTTATGCACTTTTCATTTATCTGCCTCATACATTGTAAAGCTATGCCATAATATGGTATATCCTTTTTTTTAAAAAAAAAGCCACAGGAAATCCGTATTTAAGGTTTATTTTTGAAAGTGGGTAGGTTTTTCTAGTGAAGGATTTTCGTATTTTCTTAGTATTTGCTTTCTAAAAATACTTTTCTAAAGTTTGGATATTTAAAATTTGTAGAGGATATTTGAATTGAATTACTAAGAAAAAATGAACTATTGTTATGACTTGTGTGGTTATAATGTAAAACAAAAGCTGCTTTGATTAGTTGGTGATTTTATATAAGAATATCCACACTACAATGAGAACAGTATGTATGCTATTATTGAGTATGAACTACTAGTGAGGAAATATCAAATAAAGAGATCTTCCCATTCAAATTATCATGAATATATTTTAAAAAGTTACAGTTACAAATGTATCCAATCAGTTTTGGTGGCCTCCAAAGAGATCAGGAAGTGAGAAGGGGCGTAGACCCTTGCACAAAGCAAAGGTCATATAATCAAGAGAATGGGAGGAAGGCTTCCCAGGTGGGAGCAGAGTTATCATTTCTTATGATGCTTGGCATCTCTTTCCTGCCATAAATTATAAGAGGAGCTAGCAGTCAGGGATTAAATGTTGAATTACATTTGTAATTTCCAAAATAGTAAAAGACCTTTCCAATTTTCTTGGGGCAGTCACTGCCCCTGCTAACAATAAGGCCTTAGCTTTTCTTTGTTTCAATTTCCTCATTGATAAAAGCCCAATAGTTTGTAGTCCTGCCATTGCACATAAAAATAAATACTAGGTACATCATATTTATGATCTCCAATTGTAGAGCTTTGGATCTTCCTCATAGTTATTTCTATACACATAAGGTGAAATAGAGAATTGAATTTCATGCTTAGTTTTATTTCTGCAACACTTGCTGCATAATTATCCTTTGAAAATCAACTTAAGTGTCCGAAAGCCAGACTCTATGATAAATAAAAATTAAATATACTATAGCCCATTCTTTAATACTCACAAGTTCTTTGTTTCTAACTTCTGATTCATAATGGAATGACTCTGCAATCTACCCCCTTCCTAGTTCTAATATCCCATGAACACTTTGCTTTCATATCTAAATTGCCTGTGTGCTGGGTCATGTGGCATTGTGCAAAGTCCCCTGTTTCCATATTATAACCATTTCTCCCTTTTACTTCAATGAAGCATGGAAGAAGAAACAAGACTACAGATTCTAGCATCAGAAGAGCTGAATCCAAACTTCACTGGCTCCTTGCTAACAAGCAACTCGACCTCTCTTTGTCTCTGGGTGCTCATCTTAGAAACAGAACTTACTATGGTGTCAAAGAAGCTTTCCCAGTAGCATTTACCCGATATCAGCTTATTTATCACAGCACTAGTTTCCTTTTTCTTCTATTCTGAACATTGTTTCATGGTCTCAGTGTCTTCACTGACACTAATTTCTCTGCCTAACCCATACTGTCAGCTTTATGCTCTAGTTGTATCACTAGTATCTCTTGTTTAATATTAACCAATAATAATTCCTATGCCCACTACTAGAACCGTTGTCTTATCAGAGATAAAAATATCTCACTCAAAATTGCATAGTCAGATGCCAGGCAGTGAGTGTGGAGAGAAAGGTGACTGTTTTCTAGGTAAGTCCACTTGGCCAAGGAGCCACATTCAGAGAAGCTAGGTTTAGCTTAGATACTTTCAAGTCTTGCTTATAATTCTACGTTACATTTTCTAGTAAATGGGGACCAGCTCTTGTGCTATCCACTACCCTGATGACATGGTACAGACTGTACACTCTGTGGTAATTATTTTAATAAATAAACCTTGAGCATTGGTCTAACGACTCATAGGAGATGGTGTCAATGACCTTTGTTTTGTCATCGAGTAAGCAGAACTTAATCCTAGTATACATTTGTTAATACAGGGCAGAAGATGCTCTCTCGGGGTAGAAGGAATAATAGGGATGTTCAGGAAGAGTAATTTGTGACTGCTACATGCTCAGCACACCGAATTTACTCATGAGGAGCTATGATAGTCTTACCATTCCACTCAATAACTACTAAACTCAATACTATACATAAGATACTCTTATAGATGCTGGGGCTATATCAATAGACAATCTGATGCAAATTTCCTTGTTCAAGGAGTGTTTCACAGAGAAAGGATTTAAGACATTAAAAAATGTTTAGTTGGAGAGTTTTGCTTTGTTGCTCTGTTGAGACCATATTTCTTGATTACACATTTCTGCTAGAGTATTTTTAAAAATAAGAAAAAGCACACATAAGTATATACTTGTATATGTATTTATTCACATGAGATTATGAATAAATCCACATACATAGATACATACTTACATATATGGATATAACTGGCAGCACCATCCCCCTCAAACCATATATATCTCTACGAGGGGGAAGGGACTCGTTTTCTCATATGGGCTCACAGTTGAAAAGCAAAGCAGATGGAGCTTCTAGAGGAGGCAGCTTGCTTGCCGAAATGTCATGGATATACAGAAATAAAACAGAAAATGAAAAGCAAGAAAACATTCTCTTCTGAATAGTGAACTATCTGATGTCTTCTCAAAGTTGCATGGCTTGGTTAATGAAAAGAAACACTCTTGGGCCCTTTGTTCTACATTTATAACAAAACTCAAACCACATGTCTGTCATGTAACAAGTTACTCTGGATAATTTCTCAAGAATAATAATCATTTTTTTATGGAACAACTTGTAAAACCCAGAAGGTACCCAGGAAAGTTGGCACTTGCAGTAACTATCTGATGGGTAATCTGTGGCAACAAATGATCCATTGACTGCTGCATTTAGACTTTAAAACAATTGCTTACACACGAGAGAAAACCAAGGACTGAGGCTGTGCTCCTCCCCAGCTTCTTGTCCCTTTTCATTTTCGTGTTTTCTCTGGTTTAAGGAAGCATTAGATACTCATGACAACAGATAGACAAGATGACCCCTCTATAGTTTTCATAAATATTATTAGGATAACGAATAATTTGATTACTCTTTTCTGTGATTATCTGTGCTTATTTCAATCCAATTCATGGCCAGATTAGCCTGTATGATGTGTGATTTACAGCAAGTCTGTAGGTTTCTATGAACTGTTACACCAGTGTTATGCACACAAACAATGCTCACGATTGTCTCCAGGGAGCCCTGCGCAGATCGGAACTGACAAAAGGGCACAACCAGACTAATCAACAGTTTGTAATTATAGACAAGGAGCTGGCTTTACTTCCTCCACATTCCTTTGAGGAAGGAGTCTTTTGATGGAACTGTCCTAGGGATTCAGTTGTTTCCTTTCATCTATTAGATACAGAATTCTCACGAGCCAAGAAACACCCCTGCTAAGCTTGGCCAAAGTTCATTGCCTTTCTAACTACTTTCAGGATGGAGAAAGCAAGCAGAGAAAGATTAAACAAAGGATATTGGAGATATGATGACTGGTACTGTCATAGTGTAGTAAAACCAAGCTGATAAGACCTGCGAGATCCCCCAGTGGATTCAAGCATTATGTAACAATACCCCACGGCTGTCGTCCACTTCAGCTTTCTTCCACCCACAGCTGCTGATGAGAACAAAACATTTGCCAACAACTTCAGAAAAAAAAATAGCTGCCCCAGATTTCTGCAGACACTTCCTTTCCAGATGAAAAGGTGAGATACACTAACAGCATTATAACTGACAATGAAGAATTTGGCAAGTTAATTGGAGCCTTCTGGCTTAAGAGTTACTTAGTTGGCTAGGTAGATGCTTAGTTTTACTATTTAAAAACAATTCAAAAGACATAGAAATCCTTAGATTAAAAACATTTTATCTGGACCAGAACTGGTCTCCTGAGAAAAGTCTCTTCAATTAATGCCAGAGGAAATTGCCCTGCTGAAATTTCCAATAAAGGCAGGTGGCTCAATTGACATCAGACAGCAACCAGCAGTGCTTTTCAGTCTAACAAATCATGGTCTCAAAAAGGCAAATTTCTCCCTACATATAGGAGACAGCAGAATGCTTGTTGAACACAATCGTAATTAACATGATCATGGACAGTGTACTAAGCACGGTTTAATGAGAAACAGAAGTGATAAAATGTGCACAGAGAGACAGACAGACAGACAGACAGACAGACACATACATGCATAAATGACTTACAGCCGATAGGTCACAAATAGTCCAACAGTCTATTAGTGACTCAGAACTCAGTTGCTGCTAGGTCCCTGAAGCTAGATGCTATAGCAGTCCCAATCTGCTTGATTGCATTTTCTGCCTACTCAAGTAGTATTATCTCTCTTCTCAGGCCTTCAATGGAGTTGAAGATTAGATAGACTAGATAGTCATCGTTATCATCCTCCTATGATCTAGCCAAGCCATTTCCAATACAAGACTTAGACTCCTTAGGATAGAATGTTTATTAAAACATTAGGATATGTTCCTTGCTTAATATTGCTTATGCTGGTTGTAATTCTAACATTTATAATTGATATCTGTTCCTAGTGTTCATAGTTTTGTATTGGGTTTGGAACTCTCTTATTTAAACAAAAGGGGGGAAGTTCTGTGGGAACTCCTTCAGCCAATAGCCTTTAAGATACCAGCCTACTTGAGTGTAGTCTCTTATATTATAAATGCAGCTGTAAAGTGTGCACTAACTCTCTTGCTTCTGGCTCTCACTTCCAGCTGCTAGATTCTGTTCCTGTTCCCTGTTTGTACAGAGGACTATGGTCTAGGACTGTGATTTGTGAGTCTACCCCTAAATAAATAACCCTTTATTATACATAATTCTGTACTAGTGTGGGATTATTTTGTAACCTCTGTCATCATTTATCCAGTGGAAAAAGTTCTAGGTGGGAAAGCAAGTATAGTCAAATCCAAATATCCTACCAATCACAACATATAAAGAACATTTTTTTAAAACTTGCTACATTATGGTTATAGGCAATAGTGTTTACTTCAAATACAGCTAGTAAATGTTAAACTCTGTGTCTGTTTGTCCTCCCAGGGTCTCTACATCACTAATAACTTCATAACCCATTGACTGTAATGGTAGCATGTTAAAGGAGGGAATTGTGGAAATGTCAATAATAGCTTTCCTAGCCTTCTTTTTTTTTAAATTATAAACTAATTGGCCAACTAGCTCAGGTTTCTTATTAACTCTTATAACTTATATTACCCATGTGGCACAGTATCTTTTTCAGCGAGGCAGTCACATCTTGCTTGCTCTGTGTCTGGCTTCCTCTGTGTCTGGGTGACAACTGCAGACTACAACTTCCCTCTTCCCAGAATTCTTATTGCCCCACCTCTACTTCCTGCCTGGTTTCCCCACCTATACTTCCTGCCTGGCTACTGGCCAATCAACATTTATTTAAAATACAAGTGACAAGGTACAGACCATTGTCCCATAGCACATCCCTCCCCCCTTTTTTTAGCAAGTCATCTCTGTTTTCATTGTTATATAGGAAACCTGGGCCAAAAACATATCTCTGTGAAAACATTAGGTTAGAGATTTTGGACATTTTTACCTGTTCTGAGAAAGAGCTATTATCTCTAGTAGCATTGTATATAGTCACACAATCAGGTTCTGCAGAATAATGAGTGGGGTCTAAGGTAACCATGATGATATTATAGATGTTAACTGTGAGACTGAAGGGAGCACCCAGTAAAGACTTTGTTGCCAAGGTCTATGAGTAAATTTTCAAAGACCAAAGGTGTCAGTTCTAATATTTGAATCTCACTGGACAGAGGGTGGGTGGCCACAAAGGTGTTAGCCCCAAGAGAGGTGGTGTGTTCCTCTGAGTAGCATACATCCTCTATATTAGTCCAACTAGTTTATAGAAAAGAATCAGTGGGAATGACAAATCCATCACAAAGTTTCCTGAGCAATGGGTGTGTGTGATAAGCTGGCACTGCATTGTCCATATAGACTAAGAGTGGAGGTATTTTTCAGAATCCATGCTCACACCAAGAGCTTTGCCTTGGGTCCAGTAGAGTCTTGTAGACCTCCATTTGTAGAAAAGAGTTGAGACTTTGAAAAGCAAGTCTTACTTGGATATATTCTTCTCTTTGTCTGTTCCCCTGGATAAGTGGTAACAGGTGATTTTGAGAGATTTGGTTGGCTATAGCTAGTCTTTAATTTTTAATTTTATTTTCAGAGGGAGGCCCATGATGAGTTTGTTAGTAAGAGCTAGTTCACCAGACAAGGTATTAATAGCCAATGTCTCTTGTTCTGTGGTATTTATAATGCCTGCTACATCTGTATTTATGTACAAAAGAAGAGAAGATGCTATGTTAGCTCCAAGTAAGGAGCCAACAAACCTTTTTCTTGAGAAGTAGGAGAAGACTGGTATTCTCCTAAATTCAGGCTCAGAGCAGAGTTCTTGAGGTGGGAGCCATGATTTGAGGTTGAAGCTGAGTAAGATATTTTGGATCCTAGGTGTGATTATAAGCCTTGTAGGAACGCTAAGGTCATGCATTGCCAGGGACTCTCCTGTAACCATTAGTGTAAAAGTAGGAGACTGACAAATGTTGCCTTAAAGTGGGCTGTGAAGAATTTGTTGTTTTTGTCCCATCCTCCTCTATCAATGATGCATGGTGTTAGGCTGCTTTCTCTGATTCCACAGAATTTCCATGTTATAGAACAGACATACACCTCATCAAATTGGGGTCTTTTGTGCAGTTCCTGTATGTGATATATGAGTATGGGCTATGGGCCACAAAGTCTCCAGTGCCCATTCCTTAAGCTGTGATGGTAGAAGAATCATATAGAAATAATAGGGAAGTCATGGAGTATGTATGTTTTTAGGGTTCCAGTTAGGAAAGATCCATAGCTTCAGTTTTCTTCCAAGGCAAGTTTCTATGGTCTGCATTTTCATGTGATACTTTGGTACAAAAAAGTCACGGGATCTATGGCATCCTCTGGTTGCAATTTATATCATATCTACTCTTGGGTTGGTTGATATAATAAATTTGGTAGCCAGTATAAGTCCAGGTTAGAATTTCAACAGGTTGGAAACTAATGTTCCATATTGTGGTTGGATAAAAAGTGTTTTCCTGGTGTGTATATCCAGGGGAATTGGGAAGTCTATTGGTTCATTGTCATAGAGTTTGTGCATGGCATCACAGCTCCAAAAATTATTCCTCATTTGACAAGAATTTTTTTGGTTTTAAAGATGGGTTTTAGCATATCATTGATAATTGATGGAGTCCATTGTTCCTTGGGTTTTATAATTCTCCTTTTAAATATATCAAATAAATATGACTGTCACATTATAGAGCTTCTGAGAGTTGTGTATGAAAAAGACTAGTAAGTCAGTTTGGTTACTCTATTATCTCTTCCACCATTTTTGTTTTGTCCGTGGTATATTAAACCTGTGAAGTGGTGGTCCAGTTAAAGTTGGAGCCATTGATGAACTGAGAGGCAATTTGAATAGACTTGCCCTCGCAAAACCAGTGTGAATTTGGTGATTGCATTGAGAAGTTATCCCATATGTAAGAGATGACATTAGCCAGTGCATTAGTCTAATTGATATTGGCTGGCAACCATCCCAGAGATTTGATTATGGGAGTTGAGACCTTTTGCATCAAAAATTGTGGTGGTATATAGGCCATGTCTGTACAAAATTGGGATGGCTGTGCTATGGTATAATCTGAGTTCTGTAGAACATCATGCATAAACAGGGTTGGGATTGTCTGCATGGGTTCTTCTCAGGGGGTGGGCCTTCAATATTATAAGATACAAAGAGTTGTGGCAGTAGTTCAGTCAAGATCAAAGGAAATCTGTAATGTTATATCCCCAGTGTTGCAATTTTCAGACAGTCATTAATAGGTGAAAATGAATCACTTCCTGCCTTCCATGTCAGGTGGGGTTATTCCATAAGTTCATCTTACCATAGCAGGGTGGTTATAGTTGAAAAGGTGAATGCACAATTGAATCTGTATAGTGGCAATATTGTATTCCAAGAGAGAAAATGCTTCCATGGTGTTCTCCTATCAGTGTCTGGGTAAAACATGGTTCTGTCCAATCATAAGTTCACATGGGTTTGTTGTGATTGAAGTTGATGTCTCTCAGTCAAGTTACATGACTGCTTATTCCGGTCCCAATCCAGATAACAGTATACATTTTCATTTGCAATCCCAGTCATTTCACTGTATTGGTAGCTAACCACAGGGATCATTTGCCATATGTATGGGGTGAAGAATGCTGAGAAAAAAATTGTGTTTGCTGCTATTTGGCAGTCAAACATGGAGTCTTCCATGTCTGGCATCTCAAATCATATTCTCTCTTTGTGCCTCATTGTAAGGTGGAAGGATGATTTAAAAGGTATTTCTCCCCCCGTGAAAGTTGTGGAAGGCTGATGCTGCTGTGTTAAATGGCATTTTATTGGGTTTCTTTCCTTAAAGTAAGTGTTTTCAGCTTCCTCTTGGTAATTGGTGACTATGATTCTCAAAAATTGGCACAAAATGGACATGAGCCTTTCTCCATTCATTACAATGGCTATACCATACTGTATTCCTAATAGCTTCATAGTGAGCATATTGGATATAGAATCCTTCCCTGGCATATGTGAGGCTTAGAAAGAAGTATTCATGGTTCCGGCATTTTGGTAGGAATCCATCCAAGGTGTAGTAGGCTAAGTCACCAATATCCTGTTGTATTCTTGGTTTATTTGTTGTTTAAGCTGTTGGTATCATGGTTGCTTCATTCATGGTTCCTGTTACTGTAGACATGGTTGTTGACAAACTTGATCATGTCTCAAATTGTGATGACCTGAATGGTCTTGATGATGGTAAAGCAAACAACGGCATTGTCAAAGAGCCTGAGCTTACCTTGCTGGATAATGTTAACCTTACAGGACTCAGCAGGAGGCGTCTCAGCAGGTCGAGATCATTGTGTTGTTCTGTCTTGTGCTCTCTTCTGTTTTCGGGTTGAAGTTTCTATGGGGCATAGGGTATAATTTGTTATGGCTCTGCCTTTCCATGTGCTGTTTCCCTCCCTGTCTGGGCAAAAGTATAATTCCCACTTAGCTCCAGTGCTGAGTGAGGAAAGTAGTCCTAAAACAATTACTATCCATATAAAAGTGCCAATCCAATACATTGAATTAGCCCTAGACATTATGTTGGTAGACCGTCTAATTTTCTAAGGTTCAGATTTCCCCCTCATCTGTGGTCCAGATTGCATTGCCTGTTCCAAGTGCCACAACTTCTGTCTCCTTTAAGTCTTAAGTATTTCTGTCTCTGTAAACACATTCATGGGGAATTATTCTGCATGGTCTGGAAATATCTGGTGGTTTTTTCTAACTCTAAGCCTGATTTAATATCTTTTTCTAAGAAAGAAGATCTATTCAGTCTTATTCTAGTATTCAACTCATAGCATGTAACTTTGATAGCTTTTTTCAAGAGGGTATTTTTGAGTTGTAACAACTTGGTTTTAAGTATTCAATTCCATCTTTTATATTGCCAACTGCAGTTGGGTATATGCAAAATGGAAGTTCCATTGTATGTCTGTAGTCTGGAACCACCTCTGAATTTTAAATCATATAAAGTGTGTTCCTTGATCTGACCCAATAATTACTGGGCAGTCATATCTGTCTATCTAACACCAGAGTGTGTATATTGTTGCCAACTGGTCTGAACTATGGCTTTATTTGACTAATTCAAACCCTATGCTTAAAACTGCAAAGGTGCAGGCATACAGGCCCCTGTGAATATTCAAGGATGCAATGAAATATATTTGTGGTTCATAATTAAATTGTTTGGGAGACCATGCTACAGATGGGACTCCATGTCTGAATCTAGTTTAAGTGCTAGACAGAAGTGGCAGTTTCTGATGGTCTGTTTACAGGCCTGCCAGGATACTTTGAGATTCCTTTTATCAAATCATTAGAACAAAGCATGTGTGTTTGTATGTCCCAATATTTTGTGTAATCCTAGGATTTCTACCTTACTAATTATGTGATATTCTCAAGTTTCTTTTAATATTTATTGGTTTAGAATTGTCCTGGTTTAATTTAGCTTTCCATTTCCCCTAACTTTTTAGTGTTGTGGGTAAACTTTCAAGCTTATGAATTTTGTGATCTATCATCCTTGCATATTTATTGTGAATTTATTCCCTGGGAAGTTTTAATATTCTAGTCTTAACTGAACATGATGCGAAATTTGTCCACAATTTTGTTTTTTTTTTTAGATGTCTTCTGTCTTGCCTGTGTACAGGAGTGACATAAATTTTAATGTCTTTGAGTTTTGCCATTTTCATCCATGCCTACCTTAACCAATTATTTTTGCCATTTATCTGCCTGTTAATGATTTTTCACACACACCATGAATTGGAGAAGATGCAAATTTTCCTTTTGCCTTCCTTAGCTTTTGTCTTACAGTCAATAATGCTGCTATTACTTCAGCATGTTGTGCAGAAGGAACCACAGTGGTTCCTTCCTCCGTAATAGTCATTCCATGCCCCATTCTATAGGCTGTCATTTTCCCTTTAGTTTTGACTCCCTCCATCAGTGGCTGATGATCTATCAATAAACCATCCATTAGTCAAATGCTGTGACCATTCCATTGGTCCCACAGTCATTCAGTTGCCTATAACCCCCATCCCTATCACTTAACCCATCCCCCAAAGAGGATCTATTCCTCAGAGTTTGCATAGACCTTTTTACTACCACATCCTAGTCACAAAAGAAATTAATATAGGTACCATTTCTACTGTAATACCTTTCCTTTCATGACTAAGTCTGAGGACTCTACCATTGATTAGACCCAATCCATCATTAAAATAGACTCACCTATGACTATAAGGTGGTTGGCAATGACTGAATGTAGGGTTCTGCATGCCTCACAAAATGTCCAAATTTGTTTCTCAAAGAGAGAATATTTATTCTTTGGTTTTGGGATGCTTTTGCAATAAAAGACAATGGGCAAATGTTAGTGGAGTCCCTTTCACTTTACAACAAGTTCCCAGTTGCCATATTCACCAATAAATATATATTCATAAATTATATTCATATAATTATATAATTTGTATATCCAATAAACTATATCCATAAATAAGATATCAGTTATTTCAACATTGGTCATGGATACATGCACATAGATGAATTTACAGGTTGTCTCAAAAGCTTTTCTTTTTTCCTGTTCCCACTGGAAATCAGTTGTCTTCTTTGTAATCCTACAGAGGGGTATCATAATAATCTGTAAATATGGTATGTAGTTCCTCCATTATGCAAACATACCAATTAGGTGTTGCATCTGATTTTTGTCTCTGGGTAGGGATATATAACATCTTGGGCAATACATCACCTGGGATCTTGAGTCCTTCAGATGCCCATAACACACGTAGACATTTTGTTGAGGTATCTGGCCCTTTCATCTTGTGTTTATTAATGGTTCGGCCATAATGAACCAGGATACCAATTGCTATCTCCATATAGTTTTAGCAGTGTCCTTTATTGTATCCTGAAATCAAAATATCATATACATATCTTCAAAGTAGGTAATCTTATTTAGGTATCTTTTCCAGTGACCATCTTTGTGTCACATGGTCAATGATTAGATTATTCTTATAGCCTTGAGGCACTCTTTTGAATCTGTATTGTTTAATATTCCAGGTAAAAGTAGTAATGTCTTTATCATCCATGAGGAGTGGTATGCTAAAGAACATGCCTGATAAGTCTATGGTATCAAAAAAATTTGGGGTTGTAATTCTTAATCTTTAAGAATATATCTTCTACATCAGGTACATTTCCTAGCATTTGTGGAGAAATCTGATTAATTTTCCTATAGTCCACTGCGAGTCTACACTGACCATTTGACTTCTTTACTGGCAAAGCAGGGCTAATGAAGTTGAAAGACTGTATGGGTTTAATAATATCTTTCTTCAGTAATTTATATACAGTGTTAGTGATGGTGTCAGCATCTCCCTTAATAGGGTGTTGTTTGATAAAGGATGACTTAATTTTAGGGCGTTCTATAGGAGGAATTTACATCTGGGTGATGTTATAGCCCAAGGGTTTAAGGTTTTTTTTAATGTAATGCCACTGAGGAAATACTTTGGGTTATGACATTCATCCCTGACACACAATTATGTGCTAGGGTAAATGTTGTGGGGGGATATTTAGAGCAAATTACATACTAATAATTTCCTGATACTCCTTTAATAATTTCATAATTTGGGGGAGGGAGTTGGAAAGGGAAGGTAGAGGTTTCAAATTGTCATCTCACTGCCTTAAATTTGGCTGACCAGATTAAGATTCAAATTCAACCATAATCTAAAGCCTGCTTGTGTGAATGGAGTGCTCTATTTGGCTTAAGTCTTCTTGCCTTAGTCCAACTCTACAATGATGTGAGCATTCTGAAGTCATTCCTTTGTTTTTGCATGAAGTAAGAGACTGTGATAGAGGCTGAGAGATCACCCTCAATGTCCATTGTGGGTATAAAACACACATTCGTGTTTCTAGCACAGAATAGGGGATTTAATAATTTTCCTATGATATTTAGGAAGGCTCAGAAGAGCATGCACATGATCATAAAGTCATTAAAATGTGACACATAGTCTCTCTTTTTATCACATTTATAACCAAGATGAAGGCAATAAAGCCCATTAACAAAACACGTAAGACAGGATACTGCATTAGTCCATGCTCAATTGTTTAAAAATACACTTCGGAAAGGACATTTTATAAAGAAAATAATTTAATTTTTCTCACTGTTCAGGAGGTTGAAAGTCTAAGACTAGGGGTGAGTTTCATCAATTTAACCTCATAGGGGACTTCATGACCGAAGGCATCATGGCTAGAGGATTTGCAAGAGCCATTGCACAGCGAATCATAAAGCCAGAGGAAGCAAGGTAGAGTCAGGCTTATTTCCTTAAAATGGCTCATTCTCCCAGGAATTAATTTACTTCTCAAGATCAGTACTGATTTCTTTTGAGGGTAAGCCCTAAATGATCTAATGACTAATGTCCTTAATGACCCTAATGTCTTATTTCTCAAAGATTCCACCACCTCTTAGCACTGCTATATGAAGAAACATTTAGAGAACAAACTATGTCCTAACAATTAAACATGTTAAGTATTCTACTTGAGGCACAATATATTTGAATAACCCTTAATTTACCTAATAATATCTCCAAAGTAAGAGGAGTAAGGCTGACAATTTGGATATAACAAAGAGCAGTTTTTTAAGTTTTTCTTGTGTCACTTTACATTACAAGAATAATAGTGAAGGTAAACTATAAGGAATTTTTATGAGGCGGGGTAGGGAATCAATATTCACATAACTTTAATCACAATATAAATTTTAATTTATATTTAATAAATATTAAAAATTTATTAAACACAAACTTAATTTTTCTGTTTTCCTTTAATTATTCTTAATTCCTTACTACACCTAATTTATAAATTAAATCCTATCAGAGATATGTAATCAAAGACAAAGCAGTCATGTAAAATGTATCCAAACTATGATTTTACATATCTATTGAGCATCTAGGAATGTAACCCCAGGAGAAAATATGGAATTATCTCTTTACTGTGCAAGATAATATTTTTCCTCATGTAAAAGTTCAGATCTTGGTCACAGACTGGCCTCACGTTGTCTCTTCTGCAAACAACTTCATAATGACCACAATTGGATACCAGAGTATTCAGCAGTCTCTGGCAAGACCATGGGTAGGCACCTCTCCAGTGTTCCTGGCCTCCCATGGCATTACCAGTACTTCTTGTAGTAACGTCTCCATCCCTTGCATAGGTTCTACGTATCCTGGGGGTACCAGCCTCCCACACAACCTGTGTCTCTTCCAGGCCAATCCTAGTCATTGATGAGCAAGCTTCTTTTAGGAAAGTTCACATTCCCATTCATGACCAGTATTGGTGTCCTTAGGATACTTGAATCTCCCAGACTTCTCATGGCATGACACTGAGAACTGAAAGGGGCAGTCATAGGGAAGAGTCTGTCTGTTTGCAGGGCAAAGCCTGCCCCCACCCTGTGTGATGACTATCACTCTTCTGGATTCCCTAAGACTGTCATAGCTCAAGATTACGTGGACAGAAATGAGTAAAACAATTATTTTATGTCAAAAGATACCAAAACACCAAAGAGTAAGTCGAAAGCAAGCCACTGTTCATTATCCAGGTAAGGTTTCTGGGGTGTCCTGATGCCTTTAACTATTGGTTTAGCATCAAGTAGATAACAAACTGTAAATAGCCAGCAAGAAATACAAAAATAAAATACAGCAAACTACCATCCATAAATCATGGAGATACCTATAAAGAAAGGGAAATCCTTTGTTTTCAACCCCTGCCATGGACAAAAGGGTAGGGCTAATCCTCTGTACTAAAGCCATAAAGGCAGAAGTAGAAGTCAAAAAAGACAGGTCTCTGTGTTCATGCCTTGCACTGTTAAAGTCTGCTTACATCAGAGATTTTACCTTCCCAAGACACAGAGTGTGAATAGATGGTGCATGTAGAATAGTCTTTCCTCAACTGTCGCCTGAGAGCCAGCTACACGAGGTACAGACTTATGTGCAGACCAATGGATCTAATCTCAACCTCACCAAGTAGAACTCTGTGGGGGGGGGGGGGCTTCAGAAGTGTATTTGGAGAAACTGCTTGCATCGCTATCTCCTAGAACTTGGGACAGCTCATAATAAAGTAGCTCCATAGTCACTAAAACAAGATTAATAAAATTTATGCAGTGATTTGTCTTACCGTTCTAAGGGCCATGAGCATCTGTGTGAGTCGTCACAGAAGTCATATGCTTGACTTTCTGTCTAATATCTCTGGCAGAAAGGAAAAAAGGCGGTAAGGGTGGGGCTTCCTGTTTAGGTGTTACAAAAACAACTAGCTGCTTATTTATACACAGAAGGAAAGGGCAAACCCGAGAAATTACTTTGTATCGGTATTTATTGGGTCATTCAAATTGCTTGACATTGCCAATGGAACATTAGCTGATCTGGTTTGAATTGATTTGTTTGAATTACATGTATTGTGTGTTGTTTTGTCTTCCCAGGAATACATGGCAACTCTCCAGAAACTCTGGTCTGTTGTCGTACTATAATATTTCTCAGTACAGAGGGAGAAAGTATCCCAGTTTCCCCTTTCCTTTAAAATTATTTCCCATGGTTTTCAAGGACCTTGGCTATGTTCCAGAACTCTTCTAATCAATCTAACTTTGGGAACTGTCAAAACAAATTTTCTTTGCTAGAGTTCATATGACACCATGCATTTAATATCTGTTCTACATCAAGCCTTCCATTCTTTTACTTTTGTATTATTTTTGTTGTTTCTTGAGTCTTTCTGTTGTTATTCTTTTTCAATCTATTGGGATGGTTCCAGTTTAAGCTTGTGTTAAAGTAGCTTTATATTTCCCCCCCAAAAAAATCTGAGTCAGCAAAATCTTGTAATAGTTGAGGATTCTGGCTGACCCAGAATTTGCAATAGGTCTGAAAGGAGTGGCTTTGGTGCTTTGAGGGTGGGTGAACTCTTCTGCCAGAACTGACATGGAACCAGCGGATTCTGTTAGCCTGCCACGTCAATAGATACTGGCTTTGTCTGGCTTTGTCTTCTCCTTTGTCATATTGTGTGGCTGCCTTAGCAAGTTGAACAGCATACTGGTTTTCCTTAATTTTATTATTGCCTCATTGTAGTACATAATCATACAAATTGCCACCTAGTGAATATAAACGGAATTCTCTTTTATGGAGCATCTCATTAGTCTTCCGTGCTTTCCAGGTTACTTGCCTCGCTCTGTTTGTCAGCGACAGCAGCTGACACAAACCACTCCACCACACATCTCTATTAGATGGCATCTATTTCCAAAGGAAACTCTCGGTGTGGCTTGCTGTTTGTGTGAACAAGGAAGTAACACTTGTCTGAACACACAGGACAGACAGCATTTGTTCGCTCAATAGCAACCGATGAATAAAAGGATTAGTTAGAAGATGTCTACTGCTGGGCTCTGGCGTTTGGGGTTGTCATTTTCGTCATTGTCATTGTCACCTTACTCTTCAACAGCGGGGAACTAAGACTTGGGAATATTGGAATGACACTTCCGCATCGGTCAACAGACCAGCTTCTTAATAGAGTGGTCTGGGGACCCACAGCGTTAGTGACAGCACATGACAAAATGGCTTCACTCGAGTCACCAGCTCCAGATAATTTCTATGGTCGTTCAAGCTTTCCTGGTGCTCTGCTTCATGATACTCTGGCAGGCTTGACTTGATATCTATTTTCCTGAACTGACTTTGGTTTTTAGAATGAATTATTTTATTGTATTTAATAAAACAATGATGATACCACCTGTAAAACATTTCTTTGTTTTGAACTTTATTTTTACTAGAGATGGCACTGCAAAAATGCAAACTTACCTAACTTCGGCAGACTTTCTTGCCTGTGTGAATTAGACCTGTGGAGTCATTCGGAATTTTTTTTTTTTTACCTTATACTCCTTTAACAACTCACCTCACTAAGGTAGAAGAACTTCACTGATGCTTCAGAAGTTGAACCAAGAACATACTGAAATAAGTGTCAAAGTTATGAAAGTCAAGATACAAAGAACGAAGGAAAGAAAGGTTGCTTGAGCCCTAGGTTGAACCACGACACAGTCTGCACTTGTTTCCAGGGTGATTTCTTGGGTATCTGGAAAAGCAGAAGGCTGTAGTTACTAGAATCTCAGCATCATAAGTGTTCTTTGACACTCCCTCGTGATGTAGGTGGGCCTTCTATGTGTTATTCTCATTGGTTAATAAAGAGACTACCTTGGCCCTTTGATAGGACAGAAAATAAGGTAGGCGGAGTAAACAGAACACAATGCTGGGAAGAAGGGAAATGAGGTAGACGCCATGAAGCCAGCCACCAGGTCAGACATGCTGAATCTTTCCCGGTAAGCCACCACCTCATGGTGCTACATAGATTATTAGAAATGGGTTAATCAAGATGCGAGAGTTAGCCAGTAACTAACTCTCTAGAGATAATGGGCCAGGCAGTGTTTAAATGAATACAATTTATGTGTTGTTATTTCTGGGGCTAAGCTAGCCATGCAGGAGCCAGGCGGGACATAAAGCAGGCCTGCCCGCAGCTCCATCACTACACCCTCGAGTCTAGTTTAGAAGTTTGCAAATTTGGACATTCTGAAGAACAGCTGTCCAGCAGTGGCATATAACAAATCTAATCCTGAACTCTGTAGTCCACGAAAAACCTCCTAAAACTTTACACTGATTAAATGACATTTTAATCTTACACACTTAAAAGTCTGTGTCTGTGTTAAACGGATCTGTACTTCACTTTCTAACACGAAGCTGAAATTTCTTAAGTTCCTTTGTCAAATGATTAAATATTCAAATTCTCTAAATTGCTTTGCATCCATTTAATTTTGTAAAAGCACGTATTAGCAAACCATTGGCTAGTATTAGTCTGCACAGGGAGAGGGGGAGAGTCACCTTTGTCTGGGAGGTGCCCCCGCAGGTGACTGCACCCCCGTTCACATGTGGACAGAAGAAACTGGACCAAGACAGTTGTTTCTGTGTCACTTGCTGTTGCGAAATTCTTATAATTTAGAAAAATACTTTCCACCCAATAGTACTGAAGGGTGTGTTACTAAAAGTGGTAGACCAGCCACGTCTGAGTTCGTGACTTAGCAAAAATCGTGGTTATCTGCAAGATGATCCTTTCGTTAAGCTGGGCTTAAGGCTAAATAAGCATTCTATAAATACATTGAAATTAGAGTGCTGACAGAATAGAAATGTTTTTGCTTTATGAAAACACCACAGACTATTTTTAAAGCATTTAAATATTGGCATTAACTATATTTTCCAAGTACCTTTCCACTATTTTGACATATGAATATATATAGCCCACATGTTTCTGATTCATTTGCAACCAATACATAGAAATTCATGAGACCTCTGCGCTAACCACATTGCCTGGGGAGACAGTTTCAACAGAGAAGTCTCAAATCTTCCATTTGGCCTACTCAGTTGATTCACATAGGATTGAGCTCTGATTGTGAACGCTTATTGAAAACTGAGCAGTACAGGTGTGGGATATCTCCCCTTGAGCTGTTGATCAGTGGTATCCCAGAGGCCCCAAAGCAATAAAAGCTATTGTCATTGCTCTCAATTGTCCGCCCAAGCTTAATAAGAAGACCTTATTGCTGTTGACACAGCACACACACTGGTCACGGGGCATGGAGAAATCAGGTTGATACTGACCAGAAAGCTACCTTCCCGCTAGTCAACTTTATGACACTAGGAGATACTTTGTAGGCTTCTGGGAGTTGGGGGAATTATCAACAATCTCAGCTTCTTGTGAGCACCATGAAGTACAAAATGACAGGCACGGCAAGTCATGCCAATGAGAGAAACAATAGTCTGAACGTTATGGAAGGAATCAACTGCTTCCTGATTGGATCTGAGGCCCACTCGACAGGAAACATATGCTACATGCTTGGTACGGCAATTATGTCCCGTGCTCCATGACTGAGACATTCACAGTCCCCAGGAGAGAACCTAACATGGTTATTCTACTAAATGGACATAGTATTGAATGGTTATATAAGTCCGTAGCTTATATAACAAGGAAGCTCTCAGACCTCATCAGAGAAAAGTTTTTTGTTTTTGTTTGTGCATTGGATGATAGTCTCATTTCAGTGCTCAGCCCCAAGCGGGACATCTACACCACCCCACTCCATTCCCAAGGTCGGGCACCTTCCAGAAAGACTGTAAGAGCCAGAGGTTGGGAACAGTGGAATGAAACAGTGTCTTCTGAGCACCATGGGACCACCGGACTAGTGAACTCACAGGAGCTGTGGATGCCTGCACAAGACCTTCACAAGGTCAAGCCGTTCATTATTCCAGCTTGGAGGAGGAATGACTTCACGAGACCCCTTTCCTAATGATGGACTATTGATGGCTTCTGGAAGAGTTTTATTTGAATGTGTGCCCTCTGGCAGGGAACCATGCTCCAGCAGATGGCCCAACCCCAAGGATACAGTCAGCACAAATTAGACTTTGGTAGTTATTAAGAAAAAAATAAAAGAAACATCAAGTTGAGGGATAGAGAAGTCGGAGGGGTTAAGGAAGAAGTAGCGAGGTGAATACAATAAAAATTACAATGCGTAAAATTCACAAATAATAAAGTATATTTTAAAAAATCTGGGCAACTATTGGGTATTACTGTTCACTCTATCTATTCAATTTGACCTCTGTCAACAGTCTGTGAGTCCCACAAATCTCCTTCATTGGTTCTGCTCTCAGGGCAGTTGGGACATGCTCATTAAAAATACTAAAAATAAGAAGTTCCCCGGTTGTGTACTCTGAGTAGCAATGCCTCCATTTCCAACAGACCTTATTTTCCAATGGAAAGGAGTTATATTAATCCAATTACATAATAAATTCAGCACATTTTACTTCTTTCACACTTAACTGATAGTGTATGCCAGTGCAGATGTCTTCTGCCTGAATTTCCCTGAAGACTCAACACAAATACTGAGCCTGAACATTACTAATTAAACACTTGAATACCCATAAGTTAACTTATCTCTCAATTAATCAGTTAACAAACATTTTAGTTGTATTTCCCATACGCTTTCTCTCCCAAATGTACTTATTCATAAGGCCTATGTGGGCTCGTATTAATATACAAAGCCCCAAGTCTCTTCTCAGGGATCCAGAAAACTCATGTTTAGCCAATATCTCAAAAATGATTCTTGGCAACAGATAAATATTGTAGTAGTTCATTAACCTTGCTACAAAGCAAACTTTCTCAAGCGCCACTGATGTCAGATCATTTTACTTTTTTCATAAATGATGATGTTTAATTACATGGTATGATTATATGTCATGTAATAGTTACATGTCACAAAGTCCCTCCTTTAATATAGTTACTAACTAGAAGATTTTTTTTCCATCAAACCACTTACCATAATTTTATTTAAAAGACAATCTGTTTCGTACTAAGCATAGTACCATCCAGGAAGTTGAAAGAGCTATTTAAGAAGAAGATGGTGGTGCATGCTTGTGAAATGCAGAAGCAGTCTCCGACTTTCAGGGAAAATTGTTTGAAGTATTTAATGTTAATCTATATTTCGATGTAGATGTCAAAATTAGAAATGAGCCCTCGGTGCCAGTGCTTTGATTTCCTATAAGACTTAATTTGTTTTGCATTTTAGGTAACATAAAAAGATTGTGTGTGTGCGCACACATGTGATTTTGACATTGAGAACTGATTCAGGAGGTCATTTTTTCTTTCTACTAGTGTAAAAAAAACATGACCATTTCAAGTCACAAACACGTACCTGTGGTTTCTGTGGTAGGTTCCTATTCCATGGCTCTGGTATCGCCAACATTTTTGGGCCCTGAGGTTATACAGGTTTCACCTTCTCAGTTTCATACAAAGGCCTCTCTATGCCTCCATGCTAGGACACCCCTGACACATCCCCAGCCTCAGCTGCTTTCCTTAGCCATGAAGGGGGATTCCATAGCCTATTTCTTGTATCCTTGACTCTAAAGTCAGATCCACATGACCAAAACTTCCAAGTTCTGCCTTGCTGAGGCTAGAACTCGGCCGCCTAATTCAATTACGTCTTCACTAGTTTTCTGTTTCTGATGTTTTCCTTCACTGGTTCTGCTGTCTTGGAACTGGCTTTGAAGAACAGGCTGGCCTTGAATTTAGAGATTCTCCAGGCTCTGGCGTCTGAGAGCTCAGATTAAAGGTGTGTGCTGCCACACCAGGCCCCAAGCTGTTCTTTAATTACTTTTCACAAATTTAAAGCTTAATGTGGTGGGATCATTCTCTGAGATCACTGTTGGGGAATATTATTTTCAAGTGCGTGGCTTTTGTTTATGCTGCGTTTGTTTAACTCTTTGGTGCTGTGTTACTGTGCCTGTCTAAAACAGCAATAGCGAGGCAGGAGCAAGGAAGGGAGGGACTGGCAGGCAGAGAATAAATAGAAGGAGAAATTTGGGAAAAGAAAGAAGAGCAAGAGAATAAGGAAAAGAAGATATCAAGGATCAGCCGCCCAGCTACACACAGCACGCCACAGAGAAAGGAGTAAAGAAAGGTATACAGAAATAGAGAAATATAAAAGCCCAGAGGCAAAAGGTAGTCGGGATAATATAAGTTAAGGAAAACTGGCAAGAAACAACCTGAGCTGAGGCCACGACTTTTTGGCTAAGAGTAAACCTCTATGTGTGATTATTTAGGAGCCCGGTGGTGGGCCTCCCTCAAAAAGCCAAAAGAGTAAAAGTTCACACAATAGGTCAAAGCCTGCAGCCAGTGATAAGCTTCCTCTGACGAGGCCACACCTTCTCTAACAAGGCCAAGAATCCCAATAGGTCCCTATGAGCCTAAGGGGGGCATTTTCATTCAAACCACCACGGTAAGGATGGAAGACACCAAAGCAGCAAGGCCTTCTAAACACAACAGGAGTGAGGCACGTTTGAACTCACACAGACTGAGACAGCGTGCACAGAGACTGAACAGCTCTAAACCTGATGGAGTCCCGGCACCGTGAGAGGAAGTGGGCGCAAGCCCCATCCCTAGCCGAGAAGCTACAGACTGAACTAGAAGTTATGGACAACTGATAACCACTCACCAAGGGAAAAATAGTTTTCCCAAGCGTTTTATTAAGTATAAGAACCACTCCTAAGGGCATGCCATGCTGAGCCGTAGCTTGCCAACACAAAAGGAACTAAATGGCGTTTTTTGGAGGCTTTTTCTGTTTTTTTTTTCTTCTCATAATGCTTTGTTTGAAATCCTGCCTTGAATTCCCCTTAGCAATAGATTGTAACCTAGAATTATATGCCTTAAAAAATGTCTTTCCTAATTTTTTTTTTTTTTTTGCCAGGGTATTTTATCACAGCAATAGCAACGATTCTGCAAAATCTGTTTAGATTTACCATTTGGACATCCTAATCTGAAAAATCTTAGCTCAAAATGCTACCCAATCTGAAATCTTTTCAGTGATAATCTTCAAAATTTAGTAGAATAACTGAAAATAAGCTAATCAATAACACTCTGTAGGTTAGAAGTGTTATAAATAAAGATAGAATTAGGATTTTGAGTAACAAAAAGGGATGCTATGGAATTGTGGTACAAGATTAAAAATAATAAAATGTGACTGCTTAAAAATGTGACTGCTTTGTTTAAAAATTGAATTTAAAAATCTTTTTCCTCCTTTCCCCTTTTCATAATAGTTTGCATTGTTCCCTTTCTTTCGTGTAAGGTTGTATCTCCGTTCCTGCCCCCTCCACATTTCTTTATCCTCTTCCTTGATTTTATCCATTTGCTATTTTTACATTTACCTAGAATAACTTCAGAATTGATAAAATATGCTAGCCTATGTTTCCTATTTTTTGATACTTGATCAATAGTATTGTGTTATATTTGTAGGTGTTAAATAATTTTAAGCAAGTGTTCGTACATACCCATTCAGTACTGTTGCCATTGCAGACATTGGTTGAGCCCAAATTTTTGTTTCCTTTTCTGTGTATTAGTGTGCTGTGTGGGTATTTGTGGATTCAGTGTGATGTACACATATGTGTGGATACACATGCCCATGTACACAGGTGCACACATTTATGAATGCACACATGGAGATCAGAGGTCAACACTGTCCTCTTCTGTTATCCCCCACCTTATGTTTTGAGACAGGATCTCCCTCTAACCCTAGAACTCACTCTTTCAGCTAGACTGGCTATTGGTTGGCCATTGCCGCCCCAGCATCTGCCCACATCTACTTGCCTGTTGCCAGGGTTACAGATGCATGTTGTCATGTCTGACTCTTGTATTAGTGGTAATCGTCTTAATCCAGTCCTTACACTTGTGCAATAAGGCTTTATCCACTAAGCCATCTTCCCGGTCCCTAAATCGAGTTTTAAAGATGTTATATTAAAAGGCTTATGCATCAGAAAAGACTATTTGGACGAAATAGCACCAGCTTACATGCCAGAATAAGTGCTGGCAAGTTTTCTAGTGTGAAGAAATATTCTGAAAATAGAAGGCCTCTTCACAGGTCTCTGCCTCTTGCCAACCAAGAATGAAGTAGCACAGCTCTCAGATCTCTTAGATGACAATTATCTCAGGGACCAAAAGAGCTCTTGTCTTCAGACCTCAAAACAGATGAGCAGAAACAAGTCAAAAAATGGCCCCAACACCAAAGGCCTAAAGCCATTGCTTTCTCTGAGAAAATAACAAATGTATTACATTTGTTTGGTCAACTGTGTGTTCATATAAGAGAAACTGAGCATGTTGGGTTTTCTTTTTCATTTCTTTTGTTTTTCATTAATATTAGTAAGACAGAAGATGGAGTAGATGTGTTCATGGTCTAATTGGTTCTGACCAAGGCAGCTGTTGTTAGGGAATTTCTCATAAAAGACTTCCAATCTTGAGCATCGAAGTAGAAGGAAATTTTAGTATAGAAATAAATCCATAAAGAAAACAAGAAAAATAGAGAGCCGTCTGCTAAGAGAATATTCTAAAAAAACAACTAAATTTTCTTGGGTTCATTTATTCATTTATACAACCAGTCTGCACACCAATTACTTGTCAAGCACTTTGCCAGTGTTCAGGAAAAGGCAGAAAAGAATCGGACAGTCCCTTGGTGTTCTGAAGCTTCCAGGCTAGAGCGGAAGACTTATATTAAACCAGTGATTAAATAAAGGACTACATGACTGTGTGGCTAGAGAAAGGGGCTGGAGAAAGATAAATGGAACTTCAACTGTGATTCTGGATGCTTCATTAATGTTTCCATCCTCCCCTTCCCTAGAATGTTATTTGCCTCAATTCTCTTCAATATCTTCCTTTCTTTAAGAATTCTTTTGATTTTAGCGAAGACAATAACAAACATTTAGAGGAGTTGAGTACACAGCAATAGCTGAAGAAATTCCTTGGCTTAACACTGAATCAATTGCTACTCTCAGTAGCAGCCAAATTCATGGCAGATGCACTCCACCTGAAATGATTCTGTAAAGTGTCTGCATTTGTATTCTATTGGCAGAATCAAATGCTTTCTCTTTCTCTTTTAGTTTGAGCTTATTTGTTATTGATAACATAGCTTATGCTAAGAAACTGACAATGATCCCTCCTGTTTACTATTATCTGAAATCTCTTGAACAATAAAAAAAAAAATAAGTGATGTCTTGCATTTTGCCATGGTGTTTCAAAGTCAGTGAAACTTCAGACTTACTCTTGAAAGACAATTTTGGATTTTAGAAAGCACATAGCTATGAAAATTAAAAACACTAAACCAAATACCTTCATGTAGTACTAAGGGAGTAGAGAAAAAGACACATTTACTGATGGAACACACACTGAAGGAGAGGAAAGTGCAGAAGTTAATGTAACTGGCTTGCTCTGCTCCTGCTGGAGATGGGCCATGTTCAAGCAATTATGTCTCATGTGTTTGTCATGTACTCACTTTGAGCAGACACTGTTCTTGAAAATCATGACCAAGCAAGTCACTGCCTCATGGAATTTATATTCTGTCATGGAAAGACAGGTAGTAAATCTAAGCATACTAAGTAAGCATATATTCCTTTCAAGGGTAATAGTTCCAATAGGTTATAATAGGATAAGGGAGAATTGAAAGTCAAGGCTGAGGAAAGGTCTGTTATACTGCTGAGAAAATATTGGCTATTCTCTGATATAAGTCTAGGAACAAAGAATTTTCAGTGAACCAAGATAGTTCACATGAGTGAACACATTTTATAAGACACCCAATTGGCATCAGCTTCTGTCTTCTGAAATTAGTCAATCGAGAGGAATGCATTGCAAAAGCCACCTTTACCTGTGCACTTGCCAATCAAGAGTCTGTCTCACTGGAATAACTTCTGTCTGCAGATGAAAGCCAGGCTTCTTATACTCTATCATCCTGGGAACTCATTTCTCCCTAGCTCCATGTAAGAGAAGTACAATGATCTGCTTTCTGTTGACATTGGGAGACATAACTCTTCTTTATCAAAGTAAACCGAGCAATTGGGCTTTACCTTTGTGTTGGGCAAGGGGACTGCACTAAGGAGATGGTGTCTGGGCAAAGAAATGAAGAAAGCCAAGAATTTGTCCAGTTATATTTGGGAGAAGTTCTCAAAAGAGGGAATAGTGGGTACAGAAGCTTAATGTGGGAATATCTTCAGTAACGAAATATTCTCCTTCCTCAATAAGCCTGGGGATCCCTTCCCCCTCCCAGAGACTCCCGAGGCCTAGGGAAAGCAGTAAAAGAGACAATATCACAATATTTAGTTGCAGCATGAAAACTCGATTTGCTCCCTCAGCCAGAGACATCACAGGTCTGAAGGCATTACAAGACGGATAATGTTCCCGAAAATGGCCCCAACCCAGGAGTATGCTCCTGCCCATCCCTGTAGAGATGCCATCACCATAAGCATAGAATAGAAAGCATCTTCACCTCCATTTCTCATATTCCTCTCCTGCCAAGAGGTGCTAGGCAGAATTGCCCGTGGGACTCCTCTTCAAGTCATAGTTGGACACCAGTGGGAGCCCCTATGGCACAACATAAAGCAAACCACCGCAAAGGTTTCTCAGAATAGGTTTCCACTGGAATGGCTACCTCTGGAAGCGGCCCAGGACCTGGATGCTGGCAGCGAGGAGGGCAGCTACACGCCACAGTGAGAACAGCAGGTGGTGCTGAGTCTTGCCCTAACGAAACAACAACCATTCAGAACATACCAAGAAGTAACTCACCACACCAAGAACTATGACAACTGGAATTTGCATGAAAAAAGACTACTAAAAGTTCCAAAACGAATCAAATGATGGAATTATTTAACAAAGGTTTTAAAGCCACCAACATAAAAATGATTCAATAAACAGTTACAAAAAAACAAATTTGTTTTGAAATACAAAATAATAGAAAAATCTTAGCAAGGAAATAGTAATTTTAAAAACAAGCCTCCTAGGAATTACATAACATTAAAAGTGTGACAGGAAGCCAATAATAAAATGGTGCTGTAAAATATCAGTAATTACATTAAGTTTAAATTATCCAAATTTAGTAATTTGGTAATTTTAGTAAACTGAGAATGTTGCACTTAATTTTTTAAATGACTTAACGATAGACTCTCTAGAAAAACTTCATTCCCAACTCAACAACACAGGTAATGCTAAAATGAGAAGGAACTATTAATACAGAAAGACTCTAATTTTTGACAATATGCCTTTTTATTATTTGACATGATGATATGAAAATAGAATATATTTTTAGAAATTATGCTTTGCATTTTTATCTTTTCTGGGGATAACTAACCATCTGTGTAAAATGCTCTCTTGGGTGGTACACAGAAGCCTCAGTGATTCAGCCTCCAGCCATAGAATCCTAAGATGATCAGTGCTCCAGTGTGTACCATGATGCCCCGTTCTTTAAGTGCAGGCATTACGTGAGCAATAATCACACAGCAAGCTTTGGAACTGGTGGGATACCCAAATGCGGGCTAATGTGAATGTTTTCTGATGTACTTAAGGAATGTTGGACCAAGCATCCTTAATAGATTTCACGAATTAAATGCATTTTTCATTTTTGATATTTTTAACTTATGGTTTATTAGAATGTAGCCTAATAAGTTGAGAAACAGCTAAAGAAGAATCCTGTCCCCTTCTCTCAAAGTGACTCTCCCCATCTTCACTCTTGAGGGACTCTCTCCATAAGGCCAGTGTTTTGGAAATGCCTTGCTGCCTGGGATTCAGTAAGAGAAAGATAAGTAACTTCCACTGCTTGAAGGGAAAGCAAGTGCTAGTCACAGAGATGAACTACAGGTCTTTAATAAAGAGACTTCCCAAGGGCTTTCCAAAACAGTGTGATTGTGTCTAAATTTCCCTTACTGTTTTTCAAACCTAAACACCAAACAACATGAAAGTCCACAGTATCGAGACATAATATTACCAGGATTATGTGCCACCTACTACTGAACACATTAGTTTATTTAATCCTTACAGTCTATGTTCATGAATATGTGAGTCTCCTTTCTGAAAGACCTGAGAGAGAAGACTTAACAACATAGAGCTTGCTTTTAAAACTGGGTGTTACACTCAAGCTGATTCTAGACGTCAGGCTATAAGACAAGGGTGTGCTACTTTATAGTTTTATTAAGTATTAATGACTTCATAACTGTCCAAGCAAAAGACAATTTCCTTCTAATCCTCTCTACCAGCTGCTATGAAGTCTTCAAACGTACTATGTCATCAAAAAGCTAGTTTAACATTGAATACTTTGAAAGTATAGAATATACAGATTTCTGTTGGTAAGAACAATAGAAACTCTTCCATGTGGGAGAGAGACATTTCTTGACTCAGAGACATCCTAGCATTTTCTGGGAGCGTCTACAATCTTCATGGCCTTAGTCACCTTCCTCTCCAGACAGGCGCAGCCTCAGTGGGCAGATCCATCAGAACAGCAAATGTTCAGTTCAGCATTTTCCATACTATGCTCGTTGATTAGTTGAATAAAGTAATTTGAATTTAAAAAACAAACAAGCAAGTTGGTGACCTTGATGGTGACTGAACTTCAGTTCCTCTCTGTGTCTTTCCATGGCTCTAACAAGCAGCCATTCTTTGTCAACAAGCAGGTGATGATGCCATCCTGGAAACACCCACTAAGACTGTAGCAACCTCCTCAGATGCTTGTCTCTTAAAGACCGCATGTGACCTAAGGCAAATGTGGGAGCGATGAAAGTCTCATTTCATGTAACTCAAAGAGGTCTCTTTCTTTTATTTGTGTGATAAGTTTGCTGTCTTTACTGTCACCTTTGCAATAAGAGAAAATTTGTACTTTTGGGCTGAACAATAGGGATAAAGAAATGCTGAGCAAGCGACCAGACTCTTCTGTGACTTCGGCAAGATTAGCAATAAAGACTGTCAAAGTTCAAAGATGCTCCTTGTGTCTCCCCTTCCCCTGACCCCCTCAGGGCTGCCTTTGTTCTTTGAGAAGACAAACCTGCTAATTGGTATCTTCCTCCAAGGAAACCCACACTGGGGCCCTGAGGTCCTATGTATCTAGGTCTCCCAGTGGTCTGTCAGCAAGGAGCACAAAAGAGAGATAAATATCATCAAAAAACTCATTGTCCTCTAAAATCCTGGAGTTTCATCATTTGCAAACATCAGGACAGTCTAGATCATTTAGTAACCCACTTCCTAAACGTGTACTAATAGTAAGTGAAATATTCTTTCAAATTAGATCTAAGTGGGAAACTTAAAATAGAACCACATTTTTACAGGTGTAAGATTGCTGACTTTCATTTTATTGGACATTTTCCCTTTTCTTTATGGCATGTAGCTCACACATTTCATAGAGGTGTTCTTGTAAGCTAGGCATAGGGTTTATTTCTTCCTTAGATTTTGCTTACTTTCATGACTTAAATGCCTGATAAGAATACAAAGTGAATATATGTTCCATGCCAATAATTTAGCAATGTTTGTGTGTATGTGTGACACACACGTGCAAAATGCAGTAATTCTGTGTATAAAAATATTTTTACTTGAAGCCACAGATTCAAGTGCTTTCCCCATGTTTCCCCTTTTCAGTTATTCCTACACAAAATGCCCACACCACACATTAACTTGTGTGTTGATTGTAACTGGGACTCTTTGGGATACAACTAGTTTAAACCAGCTTAAAATTTTACATGATCATTGTCTCACTAGATACTAGGTTAACTGTAGATGATCATTGTCTCACTGGATAGAAAGTTAAGAGTTGGGTCCAATTTAAGCTTATCCATAGTTCACCATCTCACTGTGTCTGTTGATTTCAATGTCAGCTTCATCCAAAGTCTGGTTCTTCTCACTACATCAAAAAAGCTGAGGCAGGAGCATTGTGAGTGGAAAGCCAATCTGAGCAGTCCAGCATCATCTCGTATAAATCAATCAATCGATCGATCAGAAAATGTAGCTAATGAAAAGTATGTTAATTTGCTACTTTAGATTGCTGAGCGACGTAAAAGTTTTAATTTTAAAAAAAATGTTATACATTTGAACAAAGTATTTTGACCACAACTATCCTTCTGCTATTAAAACTATATGCCACAGCAGTACCAAAAGCATAAAATCAGTTAGTTTGCCTTGGGGACAGGGGACATTCCCTGAATATGGTTTACTGCTGTCTTCTGGGAATTCTTTTCTTCTTTTGTTTTCTTATGCTCCCAGTGAACAGGCTTATTTCTACAGTTCCCAGAAGAAAGCCTACAGTCTCTGATTAATAGCTGATTGTGCAACTGTCCTAAGATCAAGGGGACAATGGAGTTTACAGAACAATTAAGAGGCCTGCAGAAGTAAGCAAATCAAATCTGTGGGTTCTCAACAAATTGCATGCTATGGTTAAGAGGCCTGATTGCAAAGCAAAGGACTTTTGTCTGGATTCTTCCTTGGCAAATTGTTGCCTCTGCCATCATTGAAAATGTGCCCATACATCAGTACATTCTATTTGATTCAGTTCCCGCCCAAGGCTTCTTCTGCATGCTTCAGCTACATCTATACCACGAGAGTCTTATAATTGGTAAATAGTTCCCAAACACTTTGTTGCCCTTATGGCTGCTACTGGCACTGAAGGGACCTCTAGGAGTGTGTTACACCTAATATATATATATATATATATATATATATATATATATATATATATTATATATGTACATATATGTGTGTGTATGTGTGTGTACATAAGTACACATATATATGTACAATATACTTTATGTGTGTTTGTATCAATGTATGTATGTATGTATGTATGTATGTATGTATGTATGTATGTATGTATGTGTGTATGTATATGGACATCAGAGGACAACGTCCAGGAGTTAGATATTTTCTTCCACCGTGTGGGACCTGGGGATTGAATTCAGTCGTTAGACTTTGCCAAAATTGTCTTTACCCCATGGGCCATTTGGTCAACTTTCTGCCACACTTCTTAACAAACAACTGGTGGGTAAACATTTTAAACCTGTTTTACAGCATTGACCAACTTTCCTCTTTAGCAGAGAGACTGTGAAAGATAAAACGATAGAAATGAACATCTAAAAGACAATTTGGAGATTTCATTTTGATGGTTCATGATGAATACCAACATCTTTACCAATTTTTGTTGATAGAAGCCAGTGAAGGATTTCTCCTAGAGGGCCATGTTGGAACCTTAAAAAGACCATTGTGTTCAGTCATATAGACACTGAACTCTAGTCTTTAACCACTGCTGTGCTAACTAAGGAAGGTTTTAGTCCCTATGAACCTCGGTTCCTCATGGGCGAGAAGATGACAGTTGTTTGATAAGGACGCAAATGACAACAAAACAGAGAAACAGTCACTGCTCTCCCTGGGATATAGTACAAAAGGTCATCGCATTAGAAACTTAAAGCTGAAGGTGATTTCATGTGGCTTTTTATTCACGGAAAACACGCAAGTGGGAACCAGCAAAAAGAACGAGTGTTTCCCTCAATAAATTCTCACAAATAGAATATATGTAACCAGCAGCCAACTCAAGAAATAAAGCGTCAGTCATCTCATATTTCTTTCATGATACCTTCCAGTCACTTATCCCCATGGGGCTTTGGACACTGAACAAATTGAATATTTCAATAAAATGATATTTTACAAACTCTGGTGAGCTTTAGCCTTTTACAACCAGCAGTGAGAGTGGGAGGTTTATTTGTTGTCCAGACTGAAGAAAGAGTATGTGATAGATAGAGTAACAGGAAAGACTTACAGATGGACGCAATCACTAACTCTGAACATACATGTTGACTTCCAGCTGTGTGGCAGTGCCAAAGACGCATTTGAGCTCCCAATTCTTGTTCTCCTGGAATTTTACCAGCCAAAAGTAAAGCAGAAGAAAAATGGGAAACCTCGTTGTTTAGGGATCCTAAACAATCTGGTTTCTACTTAAGCCTGAAAGAGAGGCAATGAGGCAAAAGCAGAGGACAGAGTGGACAGGGAGTAGGACATCAGAGAAACAGCATCGTCCAACAGAACAAACCCGAGGCATCTGAAAGGGTTGGTGGGTCACAGGTCACACTGTCCCTTCTCCACAGTTTCCACTTTAGATATTTATAGGTGAGGTGGGTAGAATCTAAGAATCTACATTCGTAATGAGTTCCCAGGTCCTGTTTTTGCTGCTGGAGGGGCCCCACCCCTAGAGAGCACCTTCCAAGTACTTCCTGTTCAACCAATTCGCCATCTGGAGTGTGGTACGAACAAGCTTGCTCGCTCTTCACCTCCAGAGGGGAAAAATATGTATGTTTTGAGACCAGGGGAAAATATGAGTACTGATATTTAAGGATGCTTAAAAGTTGTAGCCAGGTTTAAGGGCTACTGGTCTAGATAATGATTCTGAAATGGGACTTCATATCAGAATTAGCCAGGGAACATATTGAGCAGACTCCCGGTCATGACTCTGGGGAGTTCCGCTGAAGGGCTCCTGTGATTCAGATGCAGCCAGCTCCCACAGGAGTGCATGGGAACGGATGAACTGGAAGTAGAGGTGAGCTCACACATCCTGCAAACAGCATGAGACAGAGGAACAGAAAAGAGATTTTCTAACTTTGCTAACTAGTTGGATCAGCAGATCATGGGAAAATTTTGAAGCCAAGAGGGGAGGAAATCTGTCTTCAAAAGCTTGTGTAAGCTACCAAAGCATTGCCAGGGAAAGCCCCCGAGAGCCGAAAGAGCCACCGCTTCAATGACTCTCCTTCCCGCCCACTTCCTGGCACATCCAGGCACCACATCTTATCAGACTCCGAGAATCAATGAAGGCTAAATTGTGGTGACTAAGCCCTGGCCAGTAGTCACAGGTCTCCAGCAGCACAATTGTTAATTGTCAAGGAGAAACATGAATGACCAAAGCAGTCAAGCATTGGATTATTACAGGGGAATCAAATAATAATTAGAAGGTTGAGGAGTAGGGAAGGAATTGGGAAATGGAGGAATATGCTACATGATTTAAAATGTTTATAGATATTAAGTTATGATAATGGGATTTATATTTCTCTATAGATATAGTTGGGAGAAGCCTAAAATGTGGTCTTTGATCATAGTTCCCAATAGGCACAGACAGTATTTGCTCCCCTTACTCTGCTTGTATATGATCTACTATTGGCTGGTGAATTGACTTCTCATTGCTTGAGACAACTGAATAACCTCAAGCAAATAGGAACTGCGTCTTACTCATCTCAGAACATCATGTTTCTAATACTTATTTGCTGTAGTTCTCACTGCAGCAATGATGGATTTCTGGGTACCTGCAGAACCTCATTGTTTCCCAAAGTCCTTTCCTCCAGATATTATCAAATGATGTCTTGAAGTCTATGGAACAGACATATAAGTCTTTGCCAAATTCTTTCTATTTTTCTACCTAGTTGCCTCAAAGTGAAGATCTGATCACTCTGAATCCACACTGGGCCTCTGCTAGGATTTCCTCTGTTCTGCCCTTGATTCTTTGCAGGATAATAGAGGAGAAGATCTTGCAGCTATGGAACAGCAGACTAATGCTCCTGTAATCGGAGTAGTCCAGCTTGTCTTTCTTCTTGTGTATGGGAATTATGGCTGAGTGCTTCCATTCAACGGGACTCACTTCATGTTCCCATATCTCTCTGAAGAGCCTGAGAAGTGCCTTGCCCCTGAGCCTATAGTAGCTGCCTCCAACTCCCCTGCCATGATGTCATGCGCTCCTGGAGCCTTCCTGCACTTCACTCTCTTGACAGCTTCCTCTATCTCGCTTCTCTCAGTATTTAATATTTCCTCATTGTCTCTGGTGTTCGAGTGGCTGCTGATGTGTTTCTCATTGTAGTCTACATTGACAGCATAAGGGTTATCATACAGGATGTCAAAGTACTGTCTTCGTCTTTGCTTTACTTCCTTTGGTTCTGTTAACAAGTGACCTTGTCCATCTTTAATCACCCAAATCTGAGGAGCATATCTGGCAGTTATCATCTGATAGCTTCGTAGACAAGATGTGTTTTAATATGGAGTCTAGTCTCTTCTACCTCTTTGCATATACCGGTATATACAGTGCTCTGTCCTCCTGTGCTCTTCTTTTGACCTCGCTGCACAGATAGTTGTGGTGTTTTCATGCCTAAGGATTGCTTCTTCATTTGCTCCTTAGCTTCCTTCCTTCTTCCATTGTGTCTACCATCTCTGCAGTAAGCCATTCTATTGGTGCTGCCCTTTATCCATAACCAAACATCTCCTTTAAAGCCTTCTGTATGGCTCTTATGATTTTCTCCCATTCGCTTTCTATATTTGCAAAGGGTCATTTAATGACCTCCCTCATCTGTTTTCCAGCGATTCTCTTATACTCTCTCCGTACAGCTGGGTTCACCAGTTGTTTGTGAGCCATCTTCCGGTTCGTCTTGCCTGGCGTACTTCTCCTAAGTTTCAGTTCAATGTTGGTCGTAACAAGTGGGTGATCCGACCCTAAGTCAGCAGTAGGAAATGATCGGCCGATAAGAGTTTCCTGCTGACCAGAATGTAGTCAATTTAGCTTTATGTGCATTTGTCAGGGGATTACAACATCCAGTATCTTGACGGTTAGACCTGCTTGAATTTTGTGTTCCATACGTACAAATCACAGAGACCTCTTCAACCTCACTGTTGCTGCATGAAGTTGAGTTCCTGTAGCATGGCCTTAGAAAACCCTGGAGGGACCTGTCACTGCTTCAGTGAGTGAGAGTTCAGAAACTGAGATCCACTCTATTAAACTCAGTGCGCTGAAGCCAGAAATGAGACCCAAGCACCAGTATTCTGCTCTCTGAGCGGTACAGGGGACCATCTCTGGCCCCCAGAGCACACGGATGGACAGTTTTGTTTGAACACTGAGAATATTCTAACTAAAAAAGAACAGATGAAGACAAAGGCATAAATTGTAAAATAATCCCACATATGTAGGTTCTAATGCAGAAAAGTAAGAAATATAAAAATATTAAAGAAACATTATCTTTCCAAAAATAACCAATATTGCCATAACAGAATCAGTGATTTATTCTAAATTAGAATAAATCCCAGATTAAAAGACTGCATTAAAAAGCTGAATGAAATAAGGAAGTCGATACACAGTTTTAAAGAGAATTCAATAAAGAAAATATCACATTGAAATTCTAGACATGAAAATCTAACCCAGAAGTTATCTCCAATTGACGACTACTCACAAAGGAAAAACCGGTTTTCTCCAATGGAGTCTCCCTGGGAACACACAACACTCTTAAAAACAAGCCCTATGCCCAACACAACATAAACTCAATAGCATTTTTGAAGGTTCTTTGTCCATAATGTTTTGTCTAGGTGTTATTTTGTTCTTTTATTATATTTATATTGCTTCTTTATAGGTCTTTTGTATATGTATTGCGTTTTCCAATGTTGTGTTTTTATGGGATTTCTGTGTGTGCACATATGTGTTTATCTACATCTATATGTGTTTCTTACATATAATTTTTTTATTCTATTTGTTTCATCATATTCCAGCCTGTTTGTTTTTATCTTATTTCATTATTATTTTTCAGATACCTGCTTGTGTTCTAATGAGAGAGAAAGAAAGGATGAGGATTTAGGTGGGTGGGGAGGTAAAAAGAATCTAGAAGAAGTTGGAGGAGGGGAAACCATAATCAGAATATATTGCATGAAAATATATTAATATTTTGAATGAATATTAATACATATTTAACAAGTTTTTAAAAAGAAGAAAGAAAGAAAGAAAAAAGAGAGAAAAAAGGAAGAAAGAAAAGAAAAGAAAATCTTATTAATCCAGATAAAAATCTCAGTAGAAAGCTTAACCAATAGAGCAATCAATTGGGGATATTGAATGTCAGGGAAGAATGGAAGATTAGGTGAATTTGAACTTTCAGAAATCATCAAACAAAATAAGAATATAATATATGAGTGCAGCGTTAAAAGAACAAAGTTGTTGGGTCATGAAGAGGGAAGAAGAGAAAAGCTCCAGATTATAGGGGTAAATAACACCTTCAATAAAATCATCAGAAATGAGACTTTTCCCCCAAATCTATAGAGAAGTCCAGTAATATTCAATAGACATTTTGATCACCAAACAGACAAGTAGAGAAGAGAACATTCCCATTCCATATTATGGATAAAATATTAAGCACAGAAAACAAAGATCTTCTGAATCTTATTCAAAGGAGAAACACTAAACCACATACAAAGGCAAATCCATTAAAATTGCAGTAGAATTCTTTCTCAATCTTGGAAGTCAGAAGAGCATAGAGGTCTGTATACTAAGCTCAGAAAGATAATAACTGCCAACCCTGGTTATTATACCCAGAAGACTATCCAACATAAAAATATGTATCCATCATTGAAAAAGAAACAATTGATCATGTTAAACATGAAATAAACAAATTCATGATCACTAGCAATACTTTGTGACCTTGAAGAAATGAAAACAAACTCACCCAAACTGAGTAGACAGAAAGAGGCAAGATTTCTTACTTATTAATTAATACGATTTTTTTTATTAATGAAATAGAAATGGAAATTTTTCAAAGAATAAATGAAGTAAACAATTGCTTCTCCGGGGCCTGGAAAGATGGCACAACACTTCGAAGTCCTTGCTGCTCTTGCAGAGGAGCCAGCTGCACCTCCCAGCACCCACGGGGTGACGCACAGAAACATCTGTAATTCCAGGTACAGGGTCCCTCACACCCTTTTCTAATCTCTGCGGACAATAGACATACGCACATTCCACGCACATGCCAAAAGGTAAAAATGAAGAGTTGCTTCTTTGAAATGATAAGCATCACTGAAAAGTCTTTAGCCGAGCTAACCAAAAGCGAAGGAAAAAAAGACCCAAATGAACAAACTTAGAAATGAAAATGGGGATGTTACAACAGATCCAAATGAAACAGAGAGTCAGTAGAACATTCCTTAAAAACACATGATCCAATAAATGCGACAATTTAAAAGAAATTCTTGAATTTTAGCATGCATATTACATACCAAAATTAAACTGAGAGGAGATAAACAGCCTAAACATATTTGCAGTGTGAGCTGAGACTGAAGCAGTAATAATAATAATAATAATAATAATAATAATAACACATTCTATTAAAAATAGTCCAAGTTCAGATTAATTCACTGTTAAATTCTGCTACATTTTTAAAGAAAATTAATACACCTCTCAAACTATTTTGCAAGACAGGGAAAAAAAGGAGCACTACCAAAGTTTTTGTTGTTTTTCACAAAGTTAGTATAACCATAATAACTAAACTCCATAAAAATAAAACTGCCAGGTGTGATGATTCATGCCTTTAATCCTACCTAGCACCCAGGAAGAAAACACAGGTAGGTCCTTATTTATCTGAGGCCATTCTCATTTACACTGTAAATTCCAGTTTAGCCAGTACCAGGACTATAAAGGGAGATTTTGTCTCAAAATAAAATAAATTATAACAGCAATAAAAAAAACTTCTGTCCCAGTCTTCTTGATGAATATGCATACAAAATTCTCAATAAAATACTACAAACCAAACTCAAGAATACAACCAAAGGATAATTCATTATGATCAAGTTAGCTATGTTCCAGGGGCATAAGGATAATTCAACAAAGCCAATTCCAACAAATGCAGTGTGTCACATAAATGGGTGAAAATCACATGACCATGTCAATAATTGATGGAAAGACTTTTGATAAAAATCCAGCATTCTTTTATAATAAAAGCTCGAAGAAAATAGGCATAGAAAGAATGTATCTCAAGACAATAAAGACTTTCTATGACAGTGTATCACCAATAATAGAAAAAAGGAGAAAACTGCAAAGCATTTCCACTAAAACCAGAACAAGAGAAAAGCATCTCCATCTCCATTCTTATACAAATAGTGTTTGAAGAGTTACCTAAAGCAATAAGACAAAAAAAAATCCATTAAAAGATACAAATAGGAAAAGAGGAGTCTAACTATCCTTATAAGATGGTACAATTCAGTGCATAAGAGATCCTGAAATCTCCTCTGGAAAACTCTGGAACTGGTAAACACTTTCAGCACAAAGGTAAGATTGAAACTTAAAACGCAAATATCAGTATCTTCCTTTATACAAATAAAAAAAGACGCTGAACAAAAAAAAAAAATAAGGAAAATAACCCTATTCAGAATACACTGGGGAGGGGGCGGTCTTTGAATGAACCTAACCAATGAAATGAAAGACCTCCACAACATTTTTTTTTAATGTGAAGAAATAGAAGAGAGCACTAGAAGATGGAAAGACTTCCCATTCTTTAGGAGTTGTATAAATAAGTATTGAAGTCAAGATACCTTTAAAATATATATGTGGATTTAGCTTAGCAGCCTGTACAATGGAATGTCTCTCTGTACTTAGCTCATTCACAGTCAAAATATACAAAGAAAACACAACAATTTATATAATCCAGGCTCTCTGTGCATTTTCCATTTTTGTGTGGCTTATTTTTCTTTACTCCTTTAATTAATGACTGCCTGTCCTCTGTCTCTTTAAAGATTTTGTTTTATTTTTAAAAACCATTTACTGTCTTTTATAACTGTCTATATTCTTTTTTTTTCCTCTTTCAAGCCTCCATACATTTATCCAACACTGTGACCTATTTAGAGGTCTTTTTCTTCTGAATCTGTCTTTATTGCATATCTGGAATCCTTTTCTGACCTGGACTACTTCTTAAAATGTTAAGCTGTGTTGTTAGAACTAAGACTGCTTTGCCCTTTTCCTCTGCCCAGTCCAACATGGCGGAGGTCCATTCAGTGCCAGTCATGCTCACAGTCCCATTTTCAGGCACACAGTGGGTCTATGTTGCCATTACACAAGTTCTAGTGCTCTGCTCACAAACCCCATTTAACTGCTCTGAGGCCAAACCTCTTGAAAGAGTCAGAGCCATTTGTGCTGGCAAACCAGGAAGCTGCAGTTTTTTTTAGAGAAACCATGCAGTTTTTATTGCAACTCTCTTAAAGGTACCATGAAGACCCTGCTCGCTGTCAGCAAACAGAGCCCATTTGGGGAAAAACAAATTGCAGCTACCAGAACATTGCTTGGCTCTTGTTTTTGTGGGTCTAGAAGCCCTCTTTTTAAAATACTTTTTTAGGTCTTATGTGGATCCATGCCCTAGATGGTGAACACCATTCTGTAGGCAGAGGCTGCGCGTTTGTTTCCCTGTTGCCCAGACCCGAAATAACCACACAGAAATTGTATTAATTACAACACTGATTGGCCTATTAACTTATGCATATTTCTAGCTAACTCTTACATTTTAAGTTAACCCATTTCTATTAATCTGTGTATCACCACATGGTTGTGGCCTACTGCTAAGTTTCCATCCATTGTCCAGGGTCTGTCTCCTGTAGCGGCTACATGGCTTCTCTTTGACTCTGCCTACTCTCACTATGTATTTTTTCTAGCTTGGCTATATTCTGTTATCCGTTATGCCAATGGCTGAAAGCAGCTTCTTTATTATCCAATGACAATAAAACATATTCATAGCATACAGAGGGGAATCCCACAACAAGGTTCTATCTTCACAACAGTCAGACCCCATTGCTATAGACACCCTCTGGCTAGGGAGAAATAGAGAAGCGTCTTCCCAGCTCACTAGTTTTCATAGTACCAGAATGTGCCCTGTGAGCTGGTAGGGCAATAAAAGTCATCAACAGCCTTATCCTGCTGAGAACCTTCAAACTGCAGTAATGACTGACCTAGCAAGAGAAGTCCATGGGCATAATAATGGCACAGATATAACTGTGATAGTCAGTTACTCTTTGATTGGATATTAGAACCCCACTACCAGCGGAAAAATCATGCCTGATACTGTAAATCTGGTGGAGAGTCCAAGGCTGGGAGCTCATAGGTCATAGAAGTGAAACTACTATTGCTATTTTGCTAAATGAATATAATATCAAAATTCTCTCTAAATACACACACATGTATGCCCAAGGCACACACACACACACACACACACATGTCCAAGGGTTAATTAAGCTTTAAATATTCATCAGAGAAACTTCTTTGTACAGTGGAAGGCAGTTAGTACAGAAACTCAAGCTGTTCAAAGCACAAAAAATGTCAGAGAAGCACAGAGTTTTCAGCCATAACTAGGATACCACCAATACCCTTCCAAAGTTCAGAGAACATTAAAAGAAATAGGCAACTTTCCTTTTTTTCTTCTCTGTTCTCTTTTTCTTTTGGATGCTGGCCAGACCTTAAGATTCGTTATTTGTTTCTGTGGGACTTCCTCACTCTCCCCCGAAAGCTTCCCTCCCTGTCGTAAGGCTGGTTGTCTGTCAAGTGGCTGACCTACATGCTGGCTCATTGAAGGCATATCTTTTCCCCTTTCCTTTTCTCCATTCTCTTCCTGCAGGCAGTTGCCGAGATCTGCACTTTGTTTGGCCCAGGGTTTTTCTTTAAATGTGAAAGAAATTGTCCTAAAGTTTCCTTTTGAGTCATTCTCAAATTCCTTTATTAGTAAGACCAAGAATCATAAAGAAGCCCCAATTTTTCTGGTAGCACATGGTGACTTTGTTGGGAAGCCCCAAATTCCTAATAACAGCAGGACTCAGAACTCACAGCAGCTGGGGTTCCCCACACAAGACGCGCACAGGACTGAACCAGTCAATGTTCTAGTGAAGAGAGGCAAAGCTCAGGCGTTCCGACCCCTAGCTGAAGAATTATTGATAGCAAATGGCTACAAAGGGATAGGGAAACATTCTTTTTCCAGAACTGTGGTCCCTGGTAGGTTGACCATGCTCCAGTGGATGGCTCTACACCTATGTAGATAAGTGTACAACAAATTGGATTCAGTTTATTATAAAAAAGAGGATCAGGTGAAGTCGGGAAAGCAGGTGAAAGCTGAATCTGGCAGGAGATAGGAGTGGGGAAATAAGGGATGATTATGATCAATACATTTTATGTATATATGTTCTCAAAGAATTATTAAAATATTATGTTACAAAAGAATGAAACCAAATAATAATAATTGTTAGTAAGAATATGAAGGAAAGAGAACCGTTCTACATGGTTGGTAGGAATATAACTCAATACATGTCCTGTGGAAATCAGTATGGAGCTTCCTCAGAAAATAAAGTAACAATTAGACCTCACATGTGAGCCAGCTATACTGCTTCCGAAATAATCAAAGTGTCACAGAAGTACTTGTACATCCTTGTCTGTTGAAGCGTGACTCGCAATGGTAACCTTATGGAAGCAAACTTGGCCCCCATCAGCAGGGGAATGAACTAAGACGACACGGAACTTGTACACAACGGATGTCATTTGGTAGTGAAGAAAGAAGGAAAGTCATTCTCAGTAAAATGGATGATACTGGAGCTAATCATGTTAAATGAAGAGTAATGCTCAAAGAGACAAATATTAAATGTTTTCGCTCATTTGCAAATCCTGAATTTTATATGGATAAATAAAATTATGTGTCCACATATGACATGACAATAGAAATGAAACTGCCTACGGTGATGGAGAAGGTAGGAAAGGGCAGAAAAGGGGCAGAATAGGGAAATACATTATTCATTTATATGAAAATGTCCTTATGAAGCACAGTACTCTGTGTAATGAATATATGATAATATACGAAGACTTAATTTCTATTCTTTGACAACCATTTAGCTACATGGGAGATTAATGTTTTAGTTAGTAATTTTATCTTCTTGCTTTTTGTCAGACTCTATAATTTTCTTTCATAATGAAAGATATATAGTTGACCAAATGATTCATTTATACTCAACTCATGGGGCTACAATACCTGGGTCATTTTTTACCTAAGAGCTTCTTCAAAATGCAAGCAAGAAACTGAACTGAAAAGGAGAGAAACAAGCTGCACTAGTGTGCTTACAAATCTCAGGCAGCAAGTTAAAGACAAATGTCCCAAGTATTTCCTATCAACAAAGAACCGGAGCCTTCATGGGAGCCTAATGTAGAACAACACAGTTTAGCGTGCTTGGTATAGATAACAAGCAAGGTAAATCCTAACTGTAGCATTGGCTGACTTTTTCAGGGGGAGAGGGTGAATGAGAGGGATCCTAGAGCATCTCCAAATGCCTGTCTATCGCTTGGCAGTGTTTTAGGAGCTGCTCTTCACCGGACAGGGAAGAAGGCTTACGTCTTCTTACAGTGAGAGCAGAAGGATGTATATCATCTCTGGCCTCTCTTCTACTTACATCAGGCTTTCTTCTTGATTGTTCCCAAAGTTTTATTTAAACCCAACTTTATATAAGACTTGAATAAACACACATGTATATTATCTAGAAGATAATAGTAGTAGATTTTGCTTGTAGACTAGAGCAGATGTATCTTTTCTTCTATTTAATATTTGGTATTTTTCTTAGTATCACTGGGATAAAGGAGGAAGAAAAGGACGGAGAAGAACATTGGCAGTGAATGTAGAGTGAACGTAGGTGTTTTTAATCTTGTGCAAATTTAAAATATTGCTTTCACTTGTATTTCTCCCTTCTTTGTCTGGACCCGATTGGGTTTCAAAAATAAATGACCAAGTCCTTGTGCTGGCAGTGGGTCCACACTGACAACAGAATAAAGGTCAACCTCCTAGTCTCCATTTATGTGGAGACCCCCATCCCCACCCCTTGCCCAGCCTCTGGCATTTTCCAAGCTTGGAGGTCTCTCACACCTCTAGTTTGCCTGAAAGGGATTATTATGCAGAGCCCAGAGAGAAATGGTTGCCTGGTACGGCTCCGGTGCACTGTTAGGAATGTGACCATATGCAAATCTCTCCGGGCTTCAGGTTTCTCTTCTATATTCTCTATAGCAAGAATGGCAGTAAATAAATATATATGGAAGATGCCCAGCACAACGGGTGGCACACAGGAACTGCTTTGTAAGTCTAAGCCTAACACTATTTCCTGTGTATCATCTGAAAATCTTCACTTTCCTTCTAACCTCACCTACACTTCTATCACGTGTGTGCATGTGTACGTGTGTGAGTGTGTATGTGTGAATGTGTATCTGGTCATCTGTCTGCGTGTGCATAGTGTGTGTTCAGGATATGCTCACATGTGTACACAGTGCCTATGAGTGTGGAGGCAGGGTCTCCCGCTGAACCTAATGAACTGCTAACTAACAACCTTACCACAGCACTAGCTACATACATGCATGTGTGACTGCTAGGCTTGTACATGGTGTAGCAAATGTTCTTACCTCCTTAGCTGAGTTTCCAGTCCTTGTTTCAGTGTTTTGAGACAGTGTATCACTCTATAGCCCAGAATATCTGGAAACTCATGATGTATCCCATCCTGCTTTGACCTGAGGTTAACCCTCTTGCCTCATCCTCCTGGTGAGTACTTACAGGTATCCATCAGTATGCTTCATGTACTGTTTATTCTTACGTGGTTTTTGAAAACAACAAAGGGTCAAAATGATTTTTAGTTCTATGATGAAAACTTAGCGATGCATATGTCGGTTTATTGAATTGTAGTTTTATTGATTTGTTTTTAAAGACATATTTTCTTTTTATTTGTATGCATGTGTGATAGCATGTGTAGGGCAGTGGATCCCCTGCAGTCAGGATCACTGGGAGCTAGTTGTGCGTAGCCTGAGCTGGGTGCTGGCAACCAAACTCTCATCCTCTGCAGAAGCAACGAACACTCTTAACTATGAGCCATTTCTCCATCTTCAGCATTTTAGATTTTAGGTTGCCCTTTAACTTCCTCAGCTAACTAGCAGCGTTCTCAAGCAAGGTGCTATTCTATGCTAGCTGTTTGTGTAAAATTGCTTAATCCAGCAATAACGTCATGAAGTAGGCATTTTATTTTCCCCTATTTTGAGATGAGGAATCTGAGGCAAAATGACAAAGCTGAGTATGTTTTAGGGATTATACGGAGAGCCACTAGGAAGTCCCCTGAACGCTAGGGTTCTTCCATGAAAGCCTCTGGATTCCTCTTTTCAGGGTTTCACTTTTGCAGACTGCTCCACTCCTTTCTTCCTACTTTTCCCTTACTTATTCAGGCTTGGGCTTCTCTACTACTGATTTTGAAGCAGAACAAAATTGAAGGGGTAAATAAAGACGGCATAGAAAAGAAGAGAAAAAATTTGTCATTGTAGCCTGCTAACAAATGCATAAATGCACTGTCTGTGTGGCAAAGCAGTGGTTCTGAAACCACGGTCCGTTCAGGGAAGCATCTTTGAAATGCTTCCTCCCCAGGCTCGCCCCCCAACATTCTGATCCAGCGTATCTGGGGTTTTGCCCAGGACCAGGCTCTTTAAAGCAACCCCCAGGTGACTTGGATGCAGGTGGTCCAAGGTACACATCTGGAGAGACACATTTGTAAATGCGGGGCTTGGAAAGGAGAACTAGCTAATCCCCAAAGAATACTTGAGTTTTGTCTGGACGTTAATTCAAACCACCTGGGTGGGAACTTATTAGCGCTTTTCTCTTTCTGGGTAAGTCACAAGCGCTGGGACCAGGAGCCCGATTGAAAAGGCATTGATGGGAAGAAGGAGAGGGAAGGAGAGAAGGGGGTGGGAGCAATTAAAACCACCTTGAACCATAGGATTGTTTCCTGAAGGACAAAGCAAGGCTTGAGGCACCTTCCTCCTCTTTCCACTGCTCCCTAATTGGCTGTTGTGGCTATCATTCTATCCCAAGGGAGGCTGATGGAAGCCAGGAACAAGGGAGGGATGCTACAAAACTTAAAATGCGAACAAAGAAGGAGGACACTTGGCCTCCCCTCTCCCCCGTCCTTCTCAGACCTTCTCTATATAAACTCCCTGCTTCTTTTTCTTTTCTGCCTCAGAGGGACCAATAAACATAGGTTGTCTGGACTAGCGGCGAGTTCCCTATTACTAATTATCCAGGGGAAAATCTGATGGCTCTGAATTTTGCTGTACAGTGATATTGTGTAATTGCAAGTGTCGGTGGCTTTAACTTGCTGAATTACATTTTCTTGGAGATGAGCACGAAGCGGAGGGGCTTTAATCCTAAACATCTTTCCAGGCAAGCAATTGAGTCATTTTGATTTTAATCCTCGAACATTATATGACATGCATTAACTGTGTATGTAATAGACAACATGCTTTTCACCGAACGAAGTAATTTAAGGTAATTTCAGAATGCAGTGCAGCACAGTGATTAAGACTTCCTGGCTTCAGTCCTAGCCATGCAAATTGCTAGCTGTGTGACCTGACTTTACATCTCTAAGATGCAAGTACTAATCTGTAAAATTGAGATAATAATAGGATTCTCCACCCAGCACACACACACTTCAGTGAGTTGCTGTGACCACCAAATGCTGCGGTGTGTGTAATGGTGAATCTCTCACATTAAATCTGCAGTGAGCTGTGCCTCTGTTGGTTTTGTCTCCGTTTCTGAAGGTATTTATGTTTGATATTTTAACCTAGTATCTGAACAACTAGAAAGAAAGGCAGGAAAAGAAAAGCCACTGGGGACAAAGATATTTTACTCATTACTATTGTGTTTTAAAGGTTGACAATTCATCAAGCAGGACGAGAGGTGAATACTTCCTTATCTGAAGCAAATACACACGTCTTAGGAACCAAACAAATATTGGTACAATTCACTCAGTGGCTGACCTCAAAGACTATGAGATACCCAATGTGGATTAGAAGTTTGTTCTCCATTTTTGCATGGTTTTCTATTTCCACTCTGCAAACATTCACCTGTGTAAAACACCTATGCATGCAGATAGGTGTGTGTGTACGTGTGTGTGCATGTGTGAAAGAGAGAGAGAAGAAAAAGAGAGAGTTGGAGGACAAATTTGTGTAAATAGGAGAAGTAGACGCTGTGGAATTCTGGTATATTCTCTTGGAGCTCTCTGTACCAGGTTGCACTCTGAGTGGAATTGTCGCTGCCAGCCTTCTCATGGGCAGGTTCTTCCAGTGTATGGATCCAAAGCAATAGCCTCCGTCCAAGCAGGGTTACTAAGCGACTAAACTCCCACTGAGCTATGCAATGAGATGCTCATTATTTAAAAAGAAAGAAGGAAGAACAAAGCCCTTTTAAACAGCTTATCAGTCCTCTCCTTTACATAAGCTCACCCCCAAGCGAGTTTACCTGCTCCAGATGTCACAACTCAGGCAAGTCAAATTAGAAAGCATGCTATAATTTCATAAAAGTGTCTCCAAGCAATGTTTCAAATTGTCATTAATAAATTGTACTGTGAGGTGGGACCTCCCACAGTTCATCACGCCAGATCATTCCTCAACTGGGAATGGAAGTACAAGGGCATTGCCATTTGAATTAGTGTTGTAGCAAGTAAGTCCACTTTTAGCTTTGGCCTTAAAATTGCTCCATTGTTTTGCATGCTATCTGTGTTATACAGTCTTCTCTCTCATACTATTATTTTTGAAGTAGCAAATAACACAAAGGTGATGGCAAAAAATAACTGGCTAGATCCTTACAGTTAAGACGAATTCCTAGTAGAGCTGTAAATGATTGTAATGTTGCTGCATTGCCCTGTCGGAAGGATACGATGAGCTATCTTCATGTTGTAGCTTTTAGTGTAATCATTTATCCAGGGCTAGCTTTGCGAAAAGCACTGCATGGCCTCCTAGGGCTGAAAAGGGAAAAGGAAGAAGATGCAGAGCCAGGGGGCCAGCCACTCAGGAAGCATCCCTTCTAATGGGAGAGACCTGCACATGGGTCATTTAAAAGTCCTTGGAAGAATGGGGAAGCCCTTAATTATGTAGCAGTTACGGAAATTACCAGCTTCACGTTGGCGAATCAGAATAGCGTGGCTCTCCACGAGGATGGGCAGGAAAGCACTCTAGAGAGACTGTCAAAGAATTAGATCTTCTGCACATAATTTAGCCTGCACCTGACAACATCAAGTACACCCCAATATTTTTTCTCTTGTGGAGAACACACACAGACATACATATACACCTGAGTATGGACACATCTATGTATGAATGTTATAATTTAATTTTTATGATGCTTCAGATATAAAGGGATTGTTTCAGAGGAAAAGGAAGCACCAGTTGCTTAGGCATCGCCCAGTTACTTCCAAGGATGCCAGGATAGATGCAATGCAGTCTCACACACTCACTGAAAAACTGGGTACTGGAAAACAGTGCTTAAATGATTGTCCCACCAGAGAAACACAACCTCCAGGATAATATGAAGGAGAGCTTCCCCCATCGAGTCCAGCTGCAGATTGTACGAGGCGATAATCTCAGGGAGGATGGAAGCCCTGGCTCAACACTCACTAGCTTCTGTGACCTTGGACTAGTTAACCTACGTCTCCAGGCTTCAGAAAACAAATGCCACTAATATCATACATTGTCCTGCTAAGCCATGTGGAAACCGAGCCCAGAGGAAGGATTTGTGTGCGAGTTTTACAGTTATCAAAATGTTTCCCATATTTTCAGTCAAGTGGAGAAAGTTAGTACACCAAAAAAACTGACTCTAAAAAACTGTGCTATACCAATCGGTTCGGTCGCCAATATCAATCCTAGGAAGCCAGCCACAGAAGGTGGTGCTGATGGGCATGGCTGTCGCAGCTGCTCAGTGATGCTGAATTACAGGGAACCAACCAGCCTGATTTGAGTTAAGATTGCGATATTTTGTTCTTTATGAATTCTAGGAACTACAAATTTTTTTGAAGCAGTATTGTACTAAAATATTTGTTTTTAATAGTGAGCTCTTTGTCATTCTCTTCAATTTTAAGGTATCTTCATACAATTTGTCCTGAAAAATAACAGTTATTGCTGTGTGCTGTTATAATAGAGATAGCTAAAGATAGCCCAGGGTTATTAGTAAACACATCTGCCAGGAGTTCCTCAAGCAATAGCGGGAATTAGGGCAATGTGTTCTTTGTTAACTCTGCTCAGGAGAGTCACAGTGAGTTTGGCAATCAGCCCCTGGGTCCTACCACAGAGGAGGTATGGTTGACCCCTACCCAGATGAGCAAGAAAGTCTTGAACCAGATGGAATTTTTCTTTCTCCATCTTCGGGGAAACCTTATGAATCACAGGGTAGGCTGCACTCTGACACCTACCTGTTCCTTTAGACCCAGGGTAAGTATACTCAACACTCAAGAAGCTGTTAAGTCTTTGATTGTGCCCAGATAGCCTGCAAGTATGAAGTTGACCAATCGATTTCCAGGAAATGAAACCTTAAAGGATGCATGGCTAATGGTCTCAGCTAGATAACTCTTAATTCTGTTCTAATATTGATTCTTGATGAGCAGACCTGAGTAGCTTATTGTTAGGAATTTGGACATAGGTGTCCCCCATTGGCAACTTCTTGGAAGGCACTGGGTCCAGCTCCGAACTTTCCGCCACAGCAGCTCCAGTGCAGTGGCTTTTCGGTATGGATCTGGAACCCAGCTGCACTGTGTACGCATGATGCTCAGTTTGGTGCTACTTAACAAGGTGGGGCCTAGTGAGAGGTCTTTCAGCCTTCAAGAATGTGTCCTCAAAGAGGACTGTGGGATAGCAGTCTCCTCTTCTATTTCACTCTCTGCCCACCATAAAGTGAGCCTCTTACTCCCACGTGTTCTCCTTGTCAGGACGTTCACGAACATGACACCATGGCCAACAGAGAATAGACTGAGACCTCTGAAACTGTGAGTCAAAATGAGACCACTGTCATAAGCTGATCACATCAGGTATTCGAAACCATAGCATAATGCATGACACGGGCTGCGTGTAAAACTTTGAAAGCTGCAGACAACCTGCTTTTGCCTCTGAGATAAAGCTCAGGGCAATTTGAAAGCAAGCACCATCAACGTCCTCATGTGTGGTTGTGTTTGATACATCCTGAGAAATTGGTGCCTTTACTATTTCTAATTCATCTACTTGTTGTGAAACATGAAACAGCTCCAGGTGATTTCAGAAGATGTTGTTTTCAGCAGAGGAAGGCTGTCTTAAGTTTGCTGTGTTAGCTTTTTGTTCCTTTGGATGTTCGGAAAGGATTAGAAAAGAAAACCAACTTGCTAAATATCGAAAACTATTAGACATCGAAAAGAAAATGCTCCCATGAGGAAAAACGACAAAAAGCTAATATCTAGACATAGCACGAGGCTTTTCCCTTCAGAAGAACACTGAAGATATGTGGCTTTCGTTCCTCCTTGTTTCCACAGAGACCAAGGGTGACAAACCGCCCTGTACCAACGGTTACCACCCTTAGTCCGCAGGGGAGGCTGAGGGTGTGTAAACAGGGAATGAGCAAATGAGGAGCAAATGCTCACTGCTGAGTCCTTTCCCACTTGGCTTGCCCTCTTCTCATTCTGAGTCTCTCAGGAGCTCTCAGCTGCCTCAGTCTGACTCTCGCATGCTAAGGTTTCCTCCTCTCCGTTTTCCTCCTTGTGTGCAATAAAACCAACACAAGGCAGCAAATGGAACAGAGAAAGCAAAAATGATTTTTAAAATTACTACTAATCATCTAATTATTTTAAAGAAATCAACAAAAATTCAAAGCAACATTTGGATACCATCTCTGCTTTTTCTCGAACTTTCTCATATTTATCCATTCTTCATGCATTTCCTTTCTCACCTATTTGACTTTATTTGAAATAACTCATAGAGTAACTTACCAGTTACTTGCGAGTATGTGTCTAGTCCCAACAGCAGTGATTTTCATGCTGACTGGTGGACTTGAACCCACTCTTTGGGTACTTGGAGATGTGGCATGGGGTTGGAGGAAGAACAAAATGTTCTAAGAATGTAGAACTTTGAATCTCCACGTTCTGCTTTCAGCAGAACAGCTTTCATCACACATCTGTATTTTTGTTCAAATAAAATTTATGTTATATACTCCGCTTCAGTTTTTACTGGGTACATGAAATCTTGATGTCATGCTGTTGTTGCAGCTCTTGGCTATGAGAATTTCAACATTTTCATTCAGATGCGAGGATATTTCCATGTGGTAAAAAGGCAGTTTGCGCATAGCTAGGTCTTGGGTTCAGTTAGAGCTTGTTTGTAGTTAGATCTTGTGTGTGGCTGCTGCCCTCATTTGATGTCTCATTGTCTCATTGATCTCGGGGTCCTCCTTTTTTTTTTTAACAAGAGGTTATACGTCTAAAACCTTTTAGAATATGTTTTAGGAATACTTTGAATGCATATTTTTTAGTAGTAAAATGTATTTCATACTTTTAATGTTACTCTGGTATATTCATCCCAAATCATATTGAATTGATAAAATTAATGTTTGCATTACGATAACCTTTTTAAACAATTCTGTAGTTCCTTGGGAAAGCCTGCATTAGATATCCTTATTTTTTCTATTATTATACTGGCAAATCTTACTTGTTCATTAATCTAGGCACGCTGAAGTATATTTGGCCAAACATTTGGTTAAATTTGACTTTAATGAAATAAAATTTTGAGAAACTAAGTCTGTACCGAGGACAAGCTCTAAAGTGCAAATCTAGCGAACACTGGAGCCGATCTCTCCCAGAGAATCCTCGGAAGCTGACCTTTCCCACCCACCATTTGTCCTCCTTAGAAGGTAGAATTTGCGAGCACAGTGGGTGGCTCATTGTATTTCTGCTGCTCCGCTCAGCCCAAGAGAAAGTCTGCTGAGTGTGAGCAGAGTCTGCTCCATCAGCACCTCGTGAAGGTGAGGTGTTGTTAACTGGGTCTCAAGTGCCTGCTGCTCTCCTAATAAGAATCATATGGCGTAAGCTGTTGCTCAGGGAAGGGACAGCCATGCAGACACGGAGGAGAGGAAGAAGCTTAAGCTGCACGCTTGGAGAAGAGTTATCAAAGGCTCATCTTGATTTTTCCGGCAAGCTATTTGTTATTATAGCAGGAAAAGAAAGTATTCCCGCATATCTGTACAGAATCTCACCCGCTGAGCGCCAGCCTTCTCTCTTCACTATGTTGTTTCAGGCTATCCTGAGCTGACAGTCAAGGGGCCTTGGGTTATGAGATCTGTTTCAAAGATACCTAGGGAAGTGGGGCATCATCAAGTTCCTTCAAGGTGTGATGGAAATAGTCGGTGTGATGCTCAAATACAAGGTTACCTACTGGAATGAAAAAGACAGAAAGCAAAATAACGTTTACGTTAGTGTGAATTGCATATTTTCATGTGAGTCCGTGTCTCATTATACAGCCTGAGCTGGCCTGGAACTGTTTATGTAGATCTGACTGCTCTTGAAAACATGAAGTTCCATCTGCCTCTGCCTCCCAAGTGCCTGGCTGGGTTAAAGGTGTGAACCACCGCGTGGCTCTTTATTCATTGTTGTATATGTCTACACGGTGTGACTCCAGTGATCCGCCTTTCTTCTGAGACTCTGCGTGGGTCTTAGGAGAAGTATTACCCTTTTTGTTTCAGAGCTGCTGGTAATCCAGCATATGACTTCTCCCGGCTGCCCCTTTTCTCTTCATCCTCCGCAGCTCCACTCTGCCAAACCTCTGCATGTCTGGCACTGAGACTCCTGAAAAGAGAGAAGCCGATTAGTTCAGCTTGTCACCATACTTACTGAAGAACTGCTGTAGTCATGGCTAAACAGGCTGCCTTTGTATCAGAAATCAGTCCTGGCCTCATTAGCCGCAGCCAGGTCAGGGTCACATGGCACAAAAGCATGAGATCTGATGCCCAGAGAACCCCCCTGCAGTAGCCTTTCTCATAAAGACGCCACGCATATGCCAGCCTGTAGAGGGGAATGGCCCGTGTGGTATGGGAAAGTGTTAGACTCGTATTCATGTCTCCTAACTCTTATTCTACCGCAAACACCGGACTTGGCATTGGTCACTGGAACGGCAAGAGCACTGCAGCATGTGGCTCAAAGCAGCCTGTGTTAGCAGTTGAGACTTCTTGGCCTTCACCCCTCACACGCCAGTCGGTGACTTCAATCAAAAAGTTTATCAGCTGGGATGGGAGGTCTACGAGTGTCCTGGGTTTTCTGAGACACATCAGCCTGCAGACAACACAGGAGCGTCACCCGAAGACTATCTGCACAGGTCCACCCTTCACCGCATTGAAGGAACTGCTCCTCACAAAGTTATCACTGATGGGGCAGGGAGTTCCCCGGGGGATTTCTTTATGCTTGCTGAGATCCAGACTGAATTCTATCCGGTCTTTGTTTTGAGTTCTTGCAATGAACACCCCGGCTGCCACTGGCGCCAAGAATAGCAGCTATGTCTTCTGCCAAAAACTGTCACTGCAGCTGCTTCAGCAACTGCCACTGCTTTCCTGGCTGAGGCCACACCTGCCTGCAAAAGCAAGATCACAAGATCTGCGCATCTAGTGCGGACAGAGTGCGTACCCAGCTGCAGCTCCAGCAAACTCACTGTCCAACACAACCTCTACAGCTTTCAGCGCCAGTGCTGCTGTGGTCACTCCTAGGGCCACTCTCGGGGCCTATGGTCCTGATGTCTTATGTTATTAAATACCTCAGAGATTTCAGAGAACAGAGTGCTTTGTTAATTTTATTTTTCTTTTACTAAAACTCCATCTCCTACAAACTCAGTGTCTGTAGGAGCTGTGTCGGAATGTGTCCTCAAAGAGGACTGTGGGATAGCAGTCTCCTCTTCTCTTTCACTTTCTGCCCACCATAAAGTGAGCCTCTTGCTTCCACATGCTCTCTTTGTCAGGGCATTCAAGAACATGACACCATGGCCAACAGAGAATAGACCGAGACCTCTGAAACTGTGAGTCAAAATAAAACCATTGTCATAAGTTGATCAAATCAGATATTTGAAGCCATAACATAAATTAATGACACGTGCTGTGTGTGATATTTTGAAAGCTACAAACAGTTTTGTTTTCCCTGACTACCTAAGTTCTGTGCTCCTATAAAGTCCAAAGCAGTTGCTTTATTCAGCTCACAGAGGGGACTCCCACATCAGTCATCAGAGGAAGAAGAAACTAAATCTAATAGACAAAAAGATCCTAATCACTGTAAATGTGCAATCTATTTTAGTTTAAATACCAAAGTCATTATATTTTACCGGGGCCTAGTTATGTATTCCTTCAAGGCAATTTAAGGACTTTGGATGTGATTCTATGTTCATTAAGAAAGCCTTGTGTCATACTATGTATGTTTATTCTAAATGTTAATAAATTTAGGGTTGCACAAGTCACCCAAATGGATATTTTGTGCAGATTTGCAGATTTTCAAAGAGCAATAACTAAGTGAGACATAAATAGACATAGATGAATTCCAGAAAATTCACTAAATTGTTTTGAGAGAAAATTGTAGTAAGAGAATAAGATTAAGTATCAAGTGTCAAAGAATTTCAAAAGCTAAATAATGAATAAAAGTGAGACATGCGGCAAAAAAAAATTTAAAGAGTGGCCAGAGAGAGACTGAAAGAATGAGAATTTTAGAGACAGCAGTTTGAGTGTTGCCCCGCCCCCAACATGACGGGCATGATGTGCGATACTCTACAGTGATTCAAAGCTATGATGCTCAGGAAATTAAACACATGACTTTCATAAAACCCACAAAACCAAAGAATTTGTTAAATTATTAGGGTGGGAAAACACGTGCTATTTAGACTGTCACATAGAGAATCCATAGATCAGAGATTGTCAAAGGCATACCGAATTAATTTGCTAATGAATAGAAAACTGGCTAATACTCTATGAGACAAAAACCTGTAAAGTTTGGAGTTATCTATTGTACCTGATATAAATCAACTACATATATTAGCCAAATCAGTTTTTATTATAGAAGGCAAGAATCATTCACATTTTTCTTAGCCCAAAGTCTTTTGCACTAATATTACTTTTATTTGTACCCCTATTGGGTTACAAAATAGTGTGATCAGTAAAAATGAAATACACACACACACAGACACAGACACAGACATACATACACACACACACACACACACACACACACACACACACACACACACACACTAAATGTGTGTCCTTATAGACTTATCTAATAACCAAGTGAACCAACAAAACTACAAAGAGAAAAATCAGCAAATTATTTCTCTTCTCTATTTCCCAATCTGGAATTAATTTTCTTGACAGTGTACATAGGATTGGAAATTGTTCGTCATATTTAGTAACTCCAGTGGTGACCTTCACAACAGTAGTTGTAGTTGCCTGGGATTGACAGCAAAGCAAACTAGAGACATTGACAAGTAAACAGAAGACAGGATAATAGATAGAGCACATGACTCCTTTAGGTACTGAGGGGAATAGGGCTGTGGTTTGTAAATATGGAAGGAAAAGGGTTTGGTTTTCTTTTTTCTTTTTTAAAGATGGAAATGATTCCATTATTGAAGCCCACTTTAAACTTATTCCTTAAACTCGGTGAACAGTTTACAATCTCTTTAAATTCTCTCACTCCTCTCTCCCCTGTTTGTTTTTGTTTGTTTGTTTGTTTTGTTTTTTTGTTCTGTTTTCTAAAACAGGGTTTCTTTGTAACTTTGGAGCCCATCCTGGAACTCACTCTTGTAGACCAGGATGACCTTGAACTCACCGAGATCTGCCTGCCTCTGCCTCCAGGGTTCTGGGATAAAGGTGTGCGCCACCACTGCCTGGCCTTTTCTCATTTTTTAGATGCTCTGACAAACTTTGTTCACGACTATCCTCACAGCCACAGCCGAGAAACTGATGAAGGAGTGTGGGGCTTCACTGCTCTTCGTGGTCTTCACACTACAAATCCCCAGAGAAGAAATCTTGTGACCCTGCCACCCTCACTCCAGCAAGAGTAGCATCAAGCCAAAAATCTCTCTTGGAGAGACTGAAAATGGAATATTTGATGAGGGAGCAGCTGGGATGGAAAGGGAAACTGGGAAACACACAGGGCGAAAAGTCGTCTCTGAGGAAGCAGTTGCCTAAAGGAGGATGAGCTCGGCTCGTGGGCAGAGGGGTGAAATGGCTGGAGACGCCAGCCAGGAAACTCTAAAGGTGCTCGCTGTAATACCCCCTGCCTTTCTCTAGAGGCGGCTGTAAGAACTGACGCTAGGTGTGCCTGCTGTTAGAGCTTTCAACAGGGAAGTGTCTCAACTGGAGATGAAGGTTTATTTCTATATAGTCTGACAATAGAAACATATGGCTTTGGGCTCACATATACAGAAGAGAACCATTCAGTGACCCAGTAGGCATGCTGAATAGTGCACAGCACACTTGCTTTCATTCCGTATTGAGGAAGCACAAATGATGTTGATTATTTCCTTAAAATCTTAATCTTAGTTACTCAAACTAAACTCTTTGCTTGGAATTATGAATGTTTTCGATTTCCAAACATCTTTATTTTCTTAAATTCGTGTCTCTACTTATAATAATTATGTTCAATGAGAAATTAGAGAGCAGTGGCTTAATTTCTTTAAAAATAATACCTTTTTTCCTTAAACTTCAGAGACCATTTCTTTGGTGTATGGGGAAATAGTGTATTTACATGGTCTTCTTGCCCTAAGGTTACTAAACACTTTAGTAGTCCTTTATGAGCGGTGTTTACACTTCATGATTTTGCTTATTTAGATGCTTGCAGAGTGTAAAATTATGGGTCTAGTGGTTTGTGAGCAGAATTTGCTCCTCTGCATCTATCCTTCTTTTACTTAAAGTTTAAGTTTTATTTTGGCATGTTTTTGTTTTCCTCTGAACACACATAAAGAGTACGTAAACTCCCTAAAGAATGTTCCATGAATTGATAATGGCAGAAAATTTCTTTCCACTGGACTTTTTCCAAGTCATGTGACAAACATAGCATAGCCCATGCTACAGTCGCGGCCTGAAGATGTGGCTCTATTGCAAGCATACTTTCCTAGCATTTGCATTGCCCTGGTTCCATCCTCCTCACCCAGCATAACCCAGGCATGGCAGCCACATCCTAGCAATTGAGCGGTAAAAGCAGGAGAATCAGGAGGACAAGGATCTGTGATACACGTAGCTTTTCATTCCAGAGGAGTTGGTCTATCTGCCTGCCCTCTGTCCTGGAAGGGATCCTGTCCCATCTATAATTGAGAATATAACTTAGCCTGATTGGCTGGGAGTTTGTGACGCGCTCCCTGACCAGCAGGAATGGACGGTCACAAAATCAAGAATCCTTCTCAATCACAATTTATTAGAGCTCCTTGCTTGAAAGGGGGAATGGGGAACAGGGATGACGAGAGAGAGCGAAAAATCCAAAGACAGCCGCTTTTCTAGGGTGAGAGGCTCGAATGCTGATTGGTTGATGCCATTCTACTAGGATCCAAGGCCACGGGACAGGTCAGGAGACCGAGTCTCTTGAAATGCAAAACAAGGCTCCAGCACACCGGCCTAAGGCGGCAACATCAAAGGATATGTATACCTCCAGGCTGTAGGAGTGCTGGCACTATCTGGCCAAGGCCACATCCAGGCGGCTCCCTACAGCTCCTCCTTTTATTGTCTTTTAGAGCAATAAGGCAAAACTATTTTCCAATCTGGTCCCCACCTCATGATGTGTGGACTGATTAAAGAAAAGAAAAGCAAGACACACCCTTCCCGTGCAATGGGACAACTACTTCCCTGGGAGTGCTAGGGCTGTGTCTGCACACCCTCCGCCTATGCATACCTTCCTCTGTGCCGTGGGACTATCTGGTCCCTAGAGGGTGCAAAGGCTATGCATGGCTAATTGCCTGTGAGCTCTTTTGAGGCTGAGAGCCAAACCTGGGGTGAGGATACACATTCCAAGACTGCCAAGGCTTGTGCCACAAAGACCTTGTCCCTCCTCACTTGGGCTAGCAGGTAGCACACCAATCAAAGACATACAGCACTTCCACCTAGACACAGCATGCCAAGGATATCTCTGCTCCCACCCATCCCCAAGGAGGGAGAAAGGCAGAATAGAGTCAGTCAGAAAATTGTTAAGAGATAAGAGGTTGCACAGGGTGCTGCTCAAGGTGATAACGTGAAACAGTTGCTCTTGACACCGCCCAGGGTGTCATCTCTGCTGCCTCCGCACGAATCTTCCACAGCAGGACACTCAGCATCCACTGGATCATCTTTCTTCTTTATTTCTCTTGTCAGTCTCGTTGGCACCCAGATTGGATCTTCACGATTCTGAGGGAAAATGCAAATTGCTCCCCTGGATCTGGTAATTACCTGATCCGGTCCACACCATTTATTAATCAATACATCCTTCCACATGACCAAATCTTGCTCTGTAGAGCTTTCAAACAGGGCATGCCTGTCTGCTGCTGTTTTTCCAGCAATATTTTGAATTAAAAAATTAAGTGTAAAGAGTGCAAGAGAAATCCTTTCTCTGGGGGAAGCTGCTATAGCTATTCCCCCTTTTTGCTTTCACAAAATTTCCTTTAAATTTCTATTTGCTCTTTCTACGATACCCTGGCTTTGAGGATTGTATGGTAGGCCAGTGGTATGTTCAACTTGTAATTGCTTGCAAAAGGCTTTAAAGCCCTGTGAGGCATATGCTGGGCCATTGTCGGTTTTTAAACGACTTGGCTTTCCCCAAGCTGCCCAGGCCTCTAAGCAATGCATTTTTACATGAGTTACCTTTTCCCCTGCCAGTGGGGTGGCATGAATTATTCCAGAGCATGTGTCCACCGACACATGAACATACTTTTGTCTGCCAAACTCCGAGATGTGAGTCACATCCATTTGCCAGAGTGAGTTTGGCTTTAACCCCCTGGGATTTACCCCAATATGTGGGGGATGTAACATGGTCACGCAGGAGGGACAGGCTTTTACTATCCTCCTGGCATTTTCCCTAGAGATCTTAAACTTTAAGCGAAGTGTATTCGCTGGAACATGATAAAGCTGATGGAAATCTCTAGCTAGCTGGAGTGAATCTGTAGCCACAAGGGCGAGTGCTCGAGTAGCACCATCAGCTTGAGCATTAGCCTCTGCCATAGGTCCTGGCAAGAGAGAATGGGCTCGAATATGAGCAACATAAAAGGGATTTTCTCTTTTTAAAATATGTTTTTGTATTTGTAAAAGAATATTAGACACTGTACTTGAGCTGCGAATTGAGGCTGCAACCTCAAGAGAGGCCACAGCATTGACCACATATTGTGAATCTGAAATTAAATTAAATGGCTCAAGAAATCTCTGAAACACCTCCAAAACCACCAAGCACTCAGTGACTTGGGGGGAATCAGGCCGAAATTGAAAGACCACAGGTTTAGCATTTCCTGCCACCAGAGCCCCTTTTCCGGTCTTTGAGCCATCTGTATAGATAGTTAAGGCTCCTTCTAATGGGTGGGGTGAGGTAATCCTGGGAAAATACACCAAATTTTTCTCCACAAAATTTATTAAGGGGTGCCTTGGCACATGATTGTCAATAACATTAGGGAATGCACAAAGCAGGATAGCCCAGCCATCTACTGTGGCTGTCAAAACTTCTACCTGTTCCCTTGTATAGGGAATTATCAACTTGTCAGGCATTCTCGCAAAGTGGGCTAAGCAAAGCTTTATTCCCATTAATGCTTGGCCAGCCACCAATTCTGGATAATATTGAACAGATCTTGCTCCTATGGAATTTCCATGCATCCACCAGAGGGGTCCATCTTGCCATAACACTCCAGTGGGATAATTTTTTGTTTTGAGAATGCATAGCAAAATTGGTAAGGATGGATTCACTCGCTGTAATTGAGCTGTAGTAATAGCAGATTCTACCCTCTTAAGGGTCTGCATTGCAGCCGGGGTCATGGCTCTAGGTGAACAGATATCAGGATTGCCTTCTAAGATGGAAAATAAAGGCAAGAGCTCAGATCGAGGTATATTTAGATATCCTCTAATCCAATTTATATCTCCCAGCAACTGCTGGAAATCATTAAGAGTTTTAAGGTGATGGGTGCGAATAAGCACTTTCTGAGGCCTGATGCTTTCAGGGGTGATTATAGTCCCCAAAAATTTCACCATCGAAGATGTTTGTACTTTATTTGAGGCTATGTGGAGTCCTTGCTCCTCCAAAAGGGATGTAACCTTTTGGAAAACTTCCTTCAGGGTCTCCTGATGTGGGGCAGATAATAATAAATCATCCATGTAGTGAACAATTTTTACCGTAGGAAATTGTCTCCTAACAGGACTCAATGCTGCATCTACATATAACTGACATATGAGGGCGCTATTGGCCATTCCCTGAGGCAAAGTTTTCCATTGAAACCGAGCATTGGGTTGCTCATTGTTAACAGATGGAAGAGTAAATGCAAACCTTTCCCGGTCCTGGGGACACACGGGAATTGAAAAGAAACAGTCCTTGATGTCCAAGGAAATTACAGGCCAATTCTTTGGTATTGCTGAAAGCAATGGAAGGCCCTGCTGGGCTGGGCCCATGACCTGCATCTGAGCATTGACTGCCCTAAGGTCATGCAGTAACCTCCAACCTCCAGAAGCCTTTTTAATCACAAAAATAGGCGTATTCCAACGCGATACAGAATGTTCTAAATGTCCTAGTTCTAACTGTTCTTGTACTAATTGTCTTGCAGCTTCCAGCTTTTCCAAGGAAAGGGGCCACTGAGGGACCCATACCGGCTTATCTACTAGCCAAGGGATGGGCAATGTCTTTTGTGTGGAAGCTACAGCTTCAGTGGCCCCTATGAAAAACCCAAGCCTTTTCTATCTAACTTGGAGACAGTCTCAATAGGATTCTGTCTACCTTGGAGACATTTACCAAGTCCCTTATTGGGAACATAGCCCTGACGTGCCATCATTTGCTTACTGGTATCAGAATAATCATTTGTAAGTCTCAATCTCATTTGAGACTGCACATCCCTGCCCCATAGGTTGATGGGCAAATCAACCACAAAAGGCTGAAAAGTCCCTCTCTGATCTTCTGTTCTCCAGACTAACTCCTTAGCACTTATATGCGGTGTTTGTGCATACCCCAGCCCTTGAAGGGACTGGGAGGCCTGTTGTAAGGGCCAGCGTTTTGGCCATGCTTGGGATCTGATGATACTTTTATCTGCTCCAGTATCCACCAGGCCTGAAAAAATCTTTCCTTCTATTTCTAAATTTAAGATTGGTCGCTGATCAAGCTCCAAGGATAAACAAGCCAAATCTACTCCCATGGGAGCAAGGCTTTTGTCCTTTAAGACAAGCCCCTCCGCTGGAAGCTTATTACGCCCTGAAGGCAGAACTAAGAGTTGAGCTATTCTGTCTCCTGGGGCGATGGAAACTACCCCGTATGGAGAATGGCAAAGAATTTTAATGCAACCTTCATAGGCAGGGTCTATGACTCCAGGATGGACTATCAGGCCTTTCATAATTGAGGATGAATGTCCCAAGACTATGCCAACAGTATCTTTTTCTAATGGCCCAAACACGTCAGTTTCTATGACCTGAACTCCCATATCCTGAGTTAATAGCAGTTTGGAGGTGGCACAGAGGTCCAGCCCTCCGGAGCCTTTGGCTGCCCTTCTTGTTGGGACGATGGAGTCATCTCGGGGACTGCCATCGTGTTCTGAATTGCCCCAAATATTTTTGGGCCCTGGGTGCATGGGCCCCTCAATCCGTTTTTTGACAATGACTGAATAGGCATAGGAATAAGTTGTCCATTTATATCCCTAACTGATCTGCACTCATTAGCCCAATGTTTCCCTTTCTTGCATCTGGGACAAATGTCTGGCTGCCTCTGCGATGTTGCAGCTGAGAGCCCTGAAGAATCTGAGGCATTATGACTATTGGGACATTGTTTTTTGAAATGCCCCAACTGTCCACATTTAAAGCATGCCTTTCCCTTATCTCCTCTGACACCTCTGGCAGCAGCAAGCACAGCAGCCGCCAGCCCTGCATTGGTTAGAGGCCCCCCAACTTCACGGCAGGCTTTGATCCAGGCTTCTAATCCCTTTCCCTTTACTGGACCTATTGCTCTTTGACATTCCTTGGTGCTCTGCTCAAATATTATTTGCTGGACAAAAGGCAATGAAATATCTAAATTCCCAAACATTCTTTCAGCTGCCTCTGTCATCCTAGCCACATAATCAGAGAATGGCTCTGCAGCACCTTGAATAATCTTGGTTAGGTTACCAGCTGTTTCACCTTTATTAGGGAGTGATTTCCATGCTCTATAATGAATCTCACTAACCTGCCTATAAACCTCCCAAGGATAATGATTCTGATTTCCAGCAAATGCCCCCTGTCCAAGAAGCATATCAGCCGTCCACTCTGGGTGGCCACTTTGTATGTTAATGCGCTCTTGGGTCTGAGCCTTGTCCTGGACTATAGATTTAAAATCCAGGAACTGCCCTGCTGGAAGAGCTGCTCTTGCAATCTCCTGCCAGTCTGTAGGAGTCAGTGCTACTGTAACAATCCTTCTCAATAATGCGATTGTATAACTGGCATTTGCTCCATAATTTCTCGCAGCTTCAACCAAATCCTTCAGCTGTCTGTATGGGATTGGTTCATACCACCTATTGTAATTCTGTGGCTCCTCAAAAACAGGAAAGGCAGCAGCCAGTTGCGACCAAGTTTGCCTTCCTATGAAGCTGTGACCTTCTGTAGCTGCCTGCTGGTACATGGGTGGAGGGGCGGATGGGGGGAGGGCAGCAGGAACTGGCGCCTCGTCTCTTCTGCCCTTTGTAGTAAACACATCAACATCGCCCCGCCTCCGGCTACCTTGCTGCTCTTTCTCGGATTTAGCAGCCGTTCCCTCTAGTTGTTCTTCCTCCTCTGATAAATCTAAATCTACAAATTCTTTCACTACTAAAGCTATGGGGCTTCTCTTCCCCTTTTCTCCTTTTTTTATTTCCGGATCCTTATCTTTTAATTTTTCCTTTTTCTTTCTAGGCCTACACTCTTGTTCCTCCTTCTGATCTGATTCTGAAAAGCTGTCCTGATGTTTCTGTAATGCCTTGCGACCCTGTTTTAATATCTCTATATTACGTTCTTCCTTCAAGCAGTCCCGCACCATCCTCCAAAAAGGAAGTGTGCCTCTCCCAATATTTCCTTCTGCTTGTTCCAAATCCCTGCCTAGCTTATTCCAAGATGGTAAAGTTAGGTCACCTGAAGCTGCAAACCAAGGTGAGACATCAATAATGTCTTTTACAATGTTAGCGACAGTGCTAGAAGAGATCTTTAAATCACGCTGTCGCAAAAGTGCCTGGATTGAGCGATAAATCTCCCTGGGGTTCGAACTGGCTCCATAAGAATTGCCCATGGTGCGCACTTACCCCCTGGGCTAAAGAAAAAAACCTCCTTTTTACTTACAAGGAAGTCCTTTTAGAAAAATGCTGCTTGATCTACTGCGGACTTAGTTTTACTTTTGACTAGAGCTGTAGTCGCCGCAGCAAAGGCACTCACCACCTGGTTAATCACAGCGCAACCCAAAGCAACAGAGAAGAACAAATGCACACATTACCACTCTGGACCAGCCTTAGCAATCAGCTTACATCTGGAGGATTTCCTGACGTCAGTCACCGCTCTTTGTGTTGAGTTCTGAATTCTGCTCCCTCCTTGGCTTGTTCAAATCCGGCGTCCCGGTTTTCAGCACCAAAATGTGACGCGCTCCCTGACCAGCAGGAATGGACGGTCACAAAATCAAGAATCCTTCTCAATCACAATTTATTAGAGCTCCTTGCTTGAAAGGGGGAATGGGGAACAGGGATGACGAGAGAGAGCGAAAAATCCAAAGACAGCCGCTTTTCTAGGGTGAGAGGCTCGAATGCTGATTGGTTGATGCCATTCTACTAGGATCCAAGGCCACGGGACAGGTCAGGAGACCGAGTCTCTTGAAATGCAAAACAAGGCTCCAGCACACCGGCCTAAGGCGGCAACATCAAAGGATATGTATACCTCCAGGCTGTAGGAGTGCTGGCACTATCTGGCCAAGGCCACATCCAGGCGGCTCCCTACAGGAGTTGATCATTATTCTCTGTGGGAAATAAATATAAAACCACATTGAAGGAAATTCTAAATGATTTGCCTGCGTTCTTCAAAATGTTGCTATTCTTTCTGTTCCTAGCACATCTTCATTTTGTGACTCCTGCATTCTGCAGTGACTTCTGCACTCTTAGGGACTCCTGGGAGCTGAAGTCACTGTCTCTCATAAACCTTTTGGAATTAAATCTGTTGCCTCTACCCAACTAATCACAGCTCTACACCACCCAGTCAAGTTCTTGTTTTCTTTTCTTGTCTTTTGTTTAGAGAGTTGGGAAAAAATCCTTTTTCTTTGTCTTTCTTTTCTTTTTCTTTTGTGGTTACAAGTATAAGAAAGTTGACTTCAACTAATTATGACAACTAAAATAGGGAAGGAATTTATCCGTTCACGGAAACCACGGATTGAATAAGCAGAGCGGTTCTGAATACATTGAGGTCAACAGAGGAAGTTGGCATAAATATTCTTTTTTAATATGCATGTTTTATTGAAAATAAATTTTCTTCGTACAAAACATTCTGATCATGGTTTTCCTTCCCCTAAACCTCCCAGATTCCTGTTACTCACCCACTATCCCAAATTTGAGCCCTTCATTCTTTCTCTTCAGAAAAAATAAATAGGCAAACAAACACACCAGCATAAAGAAAAAAAAAGAAAAACCACAAGAAATACACAGAGACACACAGACACACACACAAGCACGTACAACCCCAAATCCATTAAAACACAAAATAAGAGACTATAATATACAAGCAAAAGACCAGGAAGACAAAAAAATCCCAAAAAATCATTATGAGACAAAATGTCTATAAATATATCATTGATACTGCTGGCTGGGAGGCAGGGAGCAGGGTGAAGTGAGAGTGGGAGAGGGTAAGAGGTGGGGGGTGGGAGTAGGTTACCCTTGAGTGTGATGGATATACCCAGTGGGACTCCACAAAAAAAGAAAAAAGAAAAAAGAAAGAAAAGAAAAATTCCCTTTGTAAGGAGTTGTCCATTGGAAATAGCTTCTTGTTTCGGGATGAATTTTCATGGCCGCTTCTTCTTCTTGGCTCTGGCACACCCTCTGGCTTGTACCTATGCAGGCACTGTGGGTGCTGTCGCAATCTCTGTGAGTTGGTATGTGCTTCAATTTCTCAGAGGCACTGCATCCTCTCTGCTTCTCAGAATGTTACAATAAAAGGAACTTAAGAGTTCACAGATGTGAAACAATGCACACTTCCCAGTGAGAGGAAGGGATAGCAGTACTGGTGCAAAACTATTGTTAATCTTTATTTGAGGAAGCAAACTGGCACAGAAAATTAGTCACTAACCCATGCCCACTCCTAAATTGGTATCTTAACATAAAGCAGAGGAGGAATCCTGTTTGTTTCTGTATGTGCTTATTTGTGATTCAGATTTGTAAATCAGGTTTTTATTTCTATGTGTATGAGTGTTTGACTTCAGGTACGCTTGTGTATCATATGCCTGTCTGGTGCCTGCAGAAGACAAAGAGGGCAACACATCCTCTGGGATTGAAGTTATAAATGGTTGTAGATTGTTATGTGGGCACTGGGAACAGAACCCTTGTCTTCTATAAGAACATCAAGCGCTCGCAACAGAGCCATCTCTCCAACCCTTTTACTGCATGTACTAGGACACGCAACCCCACAGGATTCACTTTTGCCCAGTTGCTTGATTCTTTGTTGGTTGATTGTCTGAGGTTAAAGAGTTTAACGTGGCTTACAGAGAACATAATGAGTGCCATAAATAACCCTTGATTCCAACTCCCAGTCAGAGCTTCATTCTATAACCCAGACTGCTGAAATCCCATAAAGCTGCCCTTAGAGTCACTTTTCATCTGTGCAGAGTCCACCCTGAAGGTCATATAAGCACTCAGTAACCCTCAGCTCATCCCAGGGACAGATAAAGGGAAGTTGTGGAAACTTCTAGAGAATTTCCTTTGGGGTAAATTAATAGAAAGGGTGGAATGTTTTGTGGACATGAATAATTTTGACAAATGATTATTCACTAAGACATAAACAAAAGGAAAACAAAACCACCCTGGGTTTGAGGAAGGACGTTACTAATGATGATTTACATATATTGCTTCCACGTTCCCGCTTTTGGATGGCTACAAAGCAAAATACACTGTTGGCAGCCTCAGCTAACCACTATCTCAGGACGCTCCTCTCGCTGTGTTTTTCCCAGCATTCACTTTTTCACAAGTTGTTGAGAACAGTCCAAATCAATAGCTAAAGGAAGGAACACTGCCCACTGGGGAACAACTTGGCAATAATTCAACCACTGGACTTCATCTCCTCCTGAGAGACCATCGGGTACCAGGCATTGAACTACTTGCTGGAGACACAATGAGGCTCCCCTGTTTTTGTCAAGTTCTGTCCTTGAGCCTTTCTTTTTTCTTAATCTCCTTTGGATGCTACATTTAGCTGCCTTGTGTTAAAGTTCCACTTCTTTCCTTTACTATGCCACATAAAGAGCCCCAGAAGCTCCATGGGCGTGGAGCATGTTCTCGATTCGTGGTTGCCCTGTCTGTTTACTATGCCCTATAGAGGAAAGACTCCCACTTCCTTTACTCCTCCTCCTCCCCACCTCCATGTTCCCTAAGTTTGATAGTTAAGGCTCCATTATGACAACTCTGCCATTCTAACTTAGAAATCATTCTGGTAGCTTCACACTTTACGACCCGACTGTACCTTGTAATCAAGATTAAATGCTGGTGCTAACAGGATTTTCACGACAAAGAATTTTGTATTCTGGGCCAAATACAGCACAGAGTCTAGAGTACTTGTTGCTTATGCAGAGAATCAGAGTTCAGTCTCCAGTATCCAAACAAAGAACTTTGCATCTATGAGATAGAATCCCAGTTGGTTCACTTTGCTTTAAATTATTATATTCCTATCCAACTGATAAGATTTTGTCGTTCGCCGATGCCACCCAAGGCCAGACAGAATCTCCTTCTTGTCTATGTTTCACAGTTATCTGCTCTTGAACTTCCTGGGCATCAAACTACATGAGTCGTTCACTGTTTCCTTCCTCCCAGGCACAGTGAAGACACCCCTCATGTAGATTACACCTTCTCCTTGGAGTGCACACCTCCTAATTCATCTCCTCCTTTTTTGTCTTCCTGACAGCAAATGGAGAAGCTATGGGATAGTAAAACTGAAGAACTGTCACTTAGTTTACCAGCATGCGCTTGTGTTTGGAAATTTCCAGCCACGTGAAAAAGCCAGGAGACAATGTCTACCTGGGGGCAAGAGAACAGAAAGTCTTGTGGAACTTTACCAGGAAGGGCCATCCAAAGGTGCTGGCTTCAAAAACACATAGATGGCTGTTCTTACCATCTGGGTCTTTGGGAAGTCAAGGGCTTTTAAGAGCAGTGAGGAAGATGAATCACGGGATAAAGTCCTTTGCAAGAGGCGCTGGTGAGGAATCACCCAGAGATAACAGACAAGAGAGGGCTGAAGTGGCAAACTAGCAGGGCTCGGCCCTGCAGCACGGTCCCCCAGCCACTGTCCTCACTGCAGATTTGCCCAGAACAGAGCAGACGAGGCAATTTCCAGACTGCAAAATCAAAACTATTCAGGAAAAAGAAAAATGATTAATTCTTTTCTTATTTCTTCATAGTTTGTTGGACTTGCATAGACAAAGAACAACTAACATTTGGAAACAACCCAAGGGGTTTCTTTTGTTTGTGCTTGCCAGCACACCTGAGTACAGTCAAACTGTAAAGAATTATCTAATCTGACTTTACAGGTGGCTTCAGGCAGGGACACTTACCGGAATGCTCAAGGGCAAGTCAGGTATAAAATATGCTTTGTAAAAAGCCTGACAGATTTTGACGTGACACACTGTACTGCAACAATGAATGATCTGATTGCAAGAGCCCTCAGGCCTTTGAGTTTCATTGGTGTTAATTTGGAAAACACAGACAGAAGATTTTATCTCTGGGCTCCACTATTATGCTTGATTTGGAGGCTCTTTTATGAAATCTTACGGATTGTTATTCAATAGAAACAAAGCAGATAGTTACAGCATCTTTCTATGTGAGATCCAAGATTATTATCTACTTATCTCGTGATATTCAATCTTGGTTAACTCAGTTTAAGAAATGAATATTTAAAGATGTAGTTTGATTTATTGAATACTTTTACATAATAATTTTCCTTCTATACGTGTATGAGTGTTCCAAAGTTTGATATGTATTGTATTTAATTCCTGCTCTCTCTCTACCAGCCCTCCAATTTTCATCACAGCAAATTGCTACTTCATTATTGTATTTAATCAGGGGTCATGACCTTTGACTTCTCTCATTCTCTCCCTTCTCCTCTTCTTTCATCTCTTTTCCTGTTCCTTCCTCCTCCTTTTCTCTCTCTTTGTCTCTGTGTGTCTCTCTGTCTGTCTCTCTCCATGTCTCTGTCTCTCTGTCTATCTTCCTGTGTCTATTTCTGTCTCTCTTTCTGTGTCTCTATCTCTTTCCCTCTCTTTCTCTCTCTCTCTGTGTAGCTCTGTCTCTGTCCTCTCTCTCTCTCTCTCTCTCTCTCTCCCTCTCTCTCTCTTTCTGTCTTATTTTTTGAAATAGTAACTTATTAAGAAGCCTTGGTCGATCTGGAATTCACATAAACACTCTTGCTTTCCCATGCAAAAGGCTGGAATCACAGAGATGGATCCCTATGTCAGGCTTTTCTCTTACACTTACATCTCACTGCTCAAATGATTAGCATGTCATTAGCATTGACAATATCTTCAAAAGACCCATCATTGAATTAGTTACCATTATTTTACCACCATTTTTTTGGTCCAAGCAACAGTAATCTGTATAGTAGTATGATGGAACAGCTTTCTTACTCCATGTAGTTTAAACTCAATAGAGGCCCCACATTGGGGTGACATTGAGGGGTTTATACATTCTAGGGTAGGGGTGTGTGGATTAGAAATATTAGGCAGAAAAAAGAGACACAAAAGAAAAGGACAGAGACACAGAATAGAGTAGGGAGGGCAACCCACTGAATGCCGAATTCCCTGTTTATTTTCCATATGCTTTATATACCCCATTTCAAAGGGGTGGGAGAGAAGGCAAGACTTCTTTACCATGATACAAACAAGGAACAAAGTAATTACCACTTTAATACCCGAAACATCAAGTAACTATATCCTGAGTCAAGTATTCTGTTGTTTGGGCAGGACGTGCAATGATAACACCTTGGTCAAGAATCCTGTAGGCAGCAACACCCTGGGTCAAATCTCCTGTTATAACCTTGAAGGAGCAACAATAGGCCTGAACTCTCTGACCTTTGGTTAAGGTAAAATGAATCCATATTCATAGGCTCCAGCAAAGGGTGATCTTTAAAAATCCTTATATTCTGTCTAAAACTTTGTGATAATCTCCAACTTCTTCCACAAAAAAGTCATTTAAAGTCCACCAACAGGTCAGGAAATCCAAACTCTTTCTTCCTGGTACCCATTGACCTCACCTTCCTTTTGCTTCTCCCATCCTGATGTCTGAATAATGTCTGCTTTTGAGCCCATAGAAATCAGCCCCAGAACTAGCACCCTGAAGCTAGCAGAGAGCACTTACTATTCCTCTGAAGTCTCTTGTTGAAAGCACATGCTATCTCAAGCAAGAAGATCATCTAAATTGCTGATAGAAAAAAAGGAAGGCAAGATCAAGATTCACAATGCAAATGAAAATAACCATATGCCACTGATAAAAATCATTTCCCAAGCACTTCATATTTATATTTAACAACCTCACATTCCACTAAAGTTGCAAACTTCATGTGACCCTTTCTGTACTATTTAAAAGAGAGACAGGAGTTGGGGAGCTTGCAGCAGGAGCGTTTCTTAGTCAACCTCCTAGAAGGCACACACAAGAAGAACATGATTTCTAGACATCCAACTGAAACTCCCAAGGTGGGATGTTTTCAAAATTCTGAGAAATTCTTGTTTGCTTTGAAAGATAAATATGCTCTTATCATAGACACCTCTGGCTAATTCAAACAATTGGAAATTTTGATAAATTTCCAGAAGATTGTAACCAAGAAACAGAAATAAAAGAGCTTTCCAAAGAATACATGTTCTTTGAGGCACACACTGAGAAGCATGAATAAAACTTACAAAAAGCAAGCAGTGGTGTCTATTTTAAACAACTATTCTATAGCTCTTCAGTTAAAAGAAAACAACCAAACAAAAATAAATAACCAAATAAAAAACATCCACAGGATCAATCATTATTGGTTTCTCAGCAGAGGTCTGGGAACTTCCTGGTACTGACATGTGCACACTCATCCTTCGTAAATAAGGAGCAGGAAATACATAAATGGCAAGATAGCAGGGTTGACTACAGAACCATGCAGGGAACTCTCACTACAGTTTGCTTCTTATTTTGTGTACCATGTTGATAGATCCTAGGTGTTTCCCTTGCATTGTTTGCGTTCTGCCTACTAACATCTTTTTACATTGTAAGGGTGGCACTAAATCTCTCTTTTTCTTTCCTTTTTTAAAAGCTGTCCATTATCCTGCTACGTGAGTTCTGATTTCTTCCTATAACTGCTTCCTACTTGGTCCTCTGCGATGCTGAGTCATCTGTCCCTTAGATCTTTGATGTAGGTGTGTCTTTCTATGTGTTACTTTCATTGGTTAATAAAGAGACTGCCTTGGCCTTTGATAGGACAGCAGCTTAGATAAGAAGAATAGACAGAACAGAATGCTGGGAAGAAGGAAAGTGAGGCAGAGGCCATGCAGCCAGCCTCCAGGTCAGACATGCTGAATCTCTCCCGGTAAGCCACGACCTTGTGGTGATATACAGGTTGTTAGAAATGGGTTAAATCAATATGTAAGAGCTAGTGAATAAGAAGTGGGAACTAATGGGCCAGGCAGTGTTTAAAAGAATACAGTTTCCGTGTAATTATTTCGGGTGTAAACTAGCAGGTGAGCCAGGGTCCCAGCGGAAATGCAGCCCACTGCTCCTCCTTCTACAGATCTTGTTTTCCTCTGTCTTTGGTCACTATATAGCCATTGTGAGATAACATATATCCTCAACATACTCTAAGAAATAGCAACAGAGAGGTGGTGTGATGGCTCAGCCAGTGAAAGTCCAGACTGGACAAACCTGATTACTTCAATTCAATCTCTGAAACCCACCAAAGAAAGAGAATCCATTCATGACTGTTATCTTCTGACCTTCACAAGTGTACCATGACACACATGTGCCCACACTCACACATATAATAATAAGCATTTTTAAACATTAATCCATGTGTTTTTATGTGTGTGAGTATACATGCCCCACAGATATGCAGGAGCCAGTAGAGGCCAGAAAAGGCTATTGGATCCTCTGGAACTGGAGTTATATTTGATTTTGAGCCATCTGACATGGGTGCTGGGAACCAAACCCAAGTCCTTTGCAACTGTAATGCTCTTAGCCAGTAGACCACCCAACAACCCCATAAATTATTTTTTAAATGAAGAAATGACGGCAGTAGGCATCTTTCAGGGCCCTTCTATTTTGGAAGTCCTGACAAATGTGTGGTTTTTGGAAATGATTTAACATCTCTGGGATTCCAAACTGGAAACACATCTCACACAGAACTTTGAGGCGTCATTGTGACACTTACTAGCACCTGAAATGGTCAAGCAGAAGATGAAGGTCATCTGTGTTTTTTGTTGATGTCCTGCTTGTTCCATTGTCAACTGTTGGGATAACAATCTCTTTGGTGTTCCGAAATTTCTGGGCAATAAGATACTAGGTATAAATGTGGGCATAACAATAATATAGTCACTGTTCCAAGGACTCATGAGTGTCTGAAACCTTTCTCTGGGTTTTCAGTTTTTTCATGCTTGTCCTAGGTGTACTGGGTAATCTTGTCCTACCCTTTTATTCACTACATTTTTCTCTATTTTTAGAAAATGTTAGATTTCCACAATTGTTGCTGGTCTCTACCTATTCATATCTTTGTCTCTCTTTGTTGTTTTGTGCATGCTCATCTTCTCCAACACTGTTTTCAAGTCTTTCCCTCCCAGATTCTGAACTGCGGAGTTGCCTCCAGAATCACTTTTTCTTCTGTTAAGTTTGATCTTTCTTTTCCTAGCTGTATTTTCTTCTGCTTGATGACCACCTATTTACTTTATAAAAGCACAAGCAAAGGAAAATATCTGAGAACTCTTTGAGCACAGAGGCAGCTTGTCCATTGGCCGGTAGGCAGGAAGACAGTTCTCACAGGAGTGGATTCCGAAACAAGGCTAGACAAAGGGCATCTGATCCAGCGCCTTCCCTGGTTGTCTTGGTCCTCTCTCGACTGTTGGACTAATGTGACTAAAAACCCTTCTTCCTTCCTTCTCTCATTTGTTATTTGCTGATGGTTAGTCTGCACATCTGGATGCCAGGACTTCCTGTGCTGGGAAGGGATGTTCATGCCAGGGGTCCTATCCTTTATCTGTTCTTCAATACATACGTTCTTCTGTGTCCTCCATTTTGCTTTTTCTATCAACCGACTTGTGACTCTAAGAGCCCCACATCTCCTGTGTTTGTAAGACCCATGGGTGGCCTGCTGGCGATCCTCGACCCTCCAATTTCAAGCTCTAGCTCCTCTCATTCCAAGATGATAAACACTACTCATCTTGTACTTCTGAAAAGCAATGGCTTGCCCGTGCTGGGGAGGACTCCCTAACCTCTTTCTTCTTGTCCCTAGCTTGCTCCATTACTGTTAGTCTTCCCACACAGTCATAGTCTCTCACTACAGAAGATGCTGCTTTGTGGTTCAACTAAGACACGTCTTGTCAACCCTTTTTTCTTTCCTCAAAATGTGACTTCAGTCTCTGGAACTGAACAGATTCTTTTCTGGTTCTTCATATTCTGCTTTCTCCTCAATTTAATTAAATCAGAATTGTTTCTGGCCAGAGCCTGTTGTAATGATTATTGGTTGTAGTAGAAATGGAGTCTGGGAGGCACCATACTTGCTTTAGCAGGGGAGGTGGCTTCTTGGCTATCTCGGGGCTGATGTCTGATTTCTTGTGTTATTTATATAAAAACTCCTGACTTTTCAAAATGATATCCTTGATTGTATACTAACAATAGACCAAAATTTCCAGAGTTCTGTATTGATACTTAATTGGGGGTCACAATCTATATTCCAACAGGCCATTAGGTTCAGCTCCCTGTCCTGGAGAAGCCTAATGATGGGGTCAAGTTAATAGTAAAAGGCAGAAAGGTGGATTTATTCAATGTGCTGGCCTTGGTAAGAGGGATAAGGAGAACCAGTGACCCCAATTCAAGTTCATATTCAGGTCCTTAAGTTTAAATAGAGGGCAAAAGTTTAAACAGATATGCACATGTAAGCAGTCCTTGTTTAGGTGTGTTCTCCTCCTTGTCTGGGTTCTCGCCTCTCCGGCAAGGTGCTCTGTCAAGCTGTCAGTACTGTGTAAAAACTCTTTCTAGAAGTCAAGTTTCTTCTCTGGCTAACACCCAGCTTCAGACTTTTTCTTCTCCCAGCATGAGATTCCTGAGGGGATGTCCACTTTCTTGGGGTCTATTGTTTTGCTAGTCTGAGGAACATGACCATCTTTTTAAAATTTATTTCACTTATTCCAGGGTAGTAATTTTATCATTCTCCTCGAGTGCAGCAATCAATACACACAAGGGGTCGTATTTAACAGGCAGAGGATCAGGATACTGTGACCTCTGTCTCCATGTTCAGTGAGACAGCAACCCTCCTGTGATGTAAATCTGCAGGAATGCAGTTTTTGCAATGGTGTGATGGTCTATCATTTTCAGACTCAACAAAATGGAACACATATTTCTCTTATGCTGATCACATATCTTACAACACCTAGTCAATTGTTCTGATAAATTATTGATAGGATAAATCCCTCCAATGCGATGCTGGAAATTTGCACTTTTAAGTGTATAAGGTCACAAAGCTCCTACTTGAAGTATGGCTTGGTTCTCCTGGCCAGAAATCTCTGGACTACTGCCAGATCTCTCTCACTTAGACAAAATTTACTGTTGTGAGGGAATTCTGAAAGCATCATCTGGCAACGCTTACAGAAATAGAACCACGGCCTCTGATTCAGCGGACTGACCTGGACCCAGAAATCTTCATTGAATTGTTCAATTTTTCCAGTGCAAAGAGCATTCAGAACTTTTTTGACGCCGAGGAATCAAGGAGAAAGAGGCATCTTAATTACTATATTTGAACCGTTTAACAAGTGTTGTAAGAGGAAATAGACCAGAGAAAATCAATATACAATTGTGTCTAAAGTACCTTCATATTGTTAGGGTTAAATAGATGGCAATTCTTCACATTAAACATAGAAATGAACCAAAGAATATAGATGGATATCATTATCAAGTTCATTTTACTTTTTAAAAGACTAACCCATTCATTTAGATAAGGATCATTTAACTACTAAAAAGGTTGTGGTGGTTTAAATAAAAATGCCCCCATAGATTAATTTATGTGAATGCTTAGTGACCAGGGACTGGAACTCTTTGAAAGGATTAGAAGGATTAGAACTTGTGGCCTTGTTGGAGGAAGTATATCACTGTCACTCAGGGTGGGCTTTGAGGTTTCAAAAGCCTATGCAAGGCTCAGTCTCTCTCTGTCTCTGTCTCTGTGTGTGTGTGTGTGTCTGTCTGTCTCTCTTTCTCTCTCTCTCCCTACAGATCAGGACATAGCCACATCTCAGCTACTTCTCCAGCACCATGCCTGCCTACTGCCATGCTCCCTGTCGTACTGATAATGGACTGATAATGGACAAAAGCTCTGAAAGTATCAGCAAGTCCCCAATTAAATGCTTTCTTTTATATGAGTTGCTATGGTTGTGGTATCTCCTCACAGCAATGGAAGAGCGATGAAAACAAACGCCAATTTTTAAATAAAAATATTTTTGTTTGTTATATAAATTATTAATTTTTCAGCACAATGTATCTTTTCCATAATGGATTAATGAGTTCCTTTCAAATGTGAAAGGTATATAACCTCAATCTGACCTCCATGAATAAATAGCAGCTTCCATGTGTGCCTTTTTACCAGAATAGCTTCTTCTCTGACCCTCTTTGTGTCAGAGCAAGTTACAGACCCGTAGACAACAGAGGAAAGAAACATGTTGGAACTAGAAAGCCTTTTCTTCTGTCAATCAACCATTTCACAGACAGAAACTATCACCAAAGGGAGCTGTGTGGTTGAACACAAATATTCTAATCAAGGCAAGATTACATTCAAGCTATTTGACTCATTTTAGAGAACCTTGGTTTCTTCACTGTTATAAATGTGGGCAGGTAGAAGCCTGCCGACTCAGACTGTAATGTAACTAAAAGTGACGGAAGTCTTTGTTAGATTCCTGGTGCTGGATTGGTTCGTCCTCCTCTAGTGCCGATTCCCCAGACAGGCTCTTATGATTGCTTTATAGATATTAATTTCTGCGGGGAAGTCACTCACTCTGATTGAAAGGTCTGATGTGATTGAGCCCCAAATACCCATGGCCAGATGCCAGATGAAATTTCCCCTAAATACGAATGCCTTATCTGCTTCTTCAATCGCAGACAGGGTTCCTTCAACCCCTCCCACCCCCGCCTTTTGCTGGTTAGAGCAAAAGTCCTGTCTCCCTTCATCTGCGCTGCTTTTCTGGCCAGCATCTCTTCCCAGCTCGCACATGTGCAGTCGCAGCCGCAATGTGGTGTGATGGCGCAGAGCTTCGATCTGCTGAGCCAGCAGCTTTTCCAAGATGTTTCTACCCGCAAATGACTAGATGCTACTAGACATAGGAATGACTTCACTTTTGTAACTCCAACAGGAAAGAGAGGAGGGGGAAGAGGGCAAAGGCAAAGAAAGCTGTCCCCAGAGGGCTCCTTCAGCGAGGAGTTGATTCAGTTCCTGTGAAGTAAAAAGTCTTCCCCTCTGAGTTTAGAAATGCTGTGTGTCTTGTGATTTGCTTTGAAAACTTATTTAGTAACATTGTGAATAACAACTAGACCAGAATCAACAGAAATGTGATCATTCATGTATGCTAAAGAGTGGTTTGAGTCTTTGTCAACCTGTATTTCAGTAGAGCATTTATGTCCTTTAAAGTTGTGTTTCCTAGGTATTCACTCTGGCTGAAGCACCAAGTGAAAGAAAGGTTCCCACGGAATGCTACATTGAACTCACCAAAACTTAGACTTTGAAGACTGTGATCTTGATTTATCCCCGCCACTGTCACTTGCATCCATTCATTTTATCTTACAAAGAAAGTTTTTCATGTCCTACGCTTTAAAGCTAGAAAATAATACTTCCTGTGTCTTTAAAATCTTTTATAATGGTTCATCATTTAATGGAGTTCTACACCACGATACAATCTGAGATGAGTCTGTCAGCAAAGTCTTTATAGTCAACTTAAGGAATAAAGTGAGCAAACACCTAACACCGTAAACACATTTGTGATTTTAAGTGGAGTGTTTTACCTATAGGGAAGAAGAAAACTATTCCTACTTTTCGTATGTACTCGTGGCCAACATTGGAGAGGTATAATATCACAAAATATGGACAAACAAAATATTTGCATTGGTTTTACTCTTTTTCTTTGTATTGCAATAAAGAATAAGATGACCCTTCATCATTCTGTAACACTTTTATAATTTGATTATTTTTCTTGACCTGGTGTGAGACTCCTTTGGGCCCAGAAATAGGAAGGAGCCATTCCCATGGCAAATTGCTAAAAGCAGTCTGTCAAACAGAACTGATACAGAGAGGAATGGAGGAGATGATTAAGCCCCTAAGTACAGACCAAATCATGTTAAATAAATAGTTTAATTAACAGTATTGATACAAAGAAGCCTGAGGACACAGGGTGTTTCCTTGTGGTATCCATAATTAACAGGGACAGCTGTCCAGTTTTCTGCTGCTAGTCCAGAGTTACAGAAATTGCGAAGAAACCATAGGATTGTGGTTTCTAATTGTATGCATTATAATAGCTATCTCTTCAGCAAGAATTTGTTTGTTTGTATTTCAAGACGGGGTTTCTCTGTGTAACCATTCTTACTACCCTGAAACTTGCTTTATGGACCAGGCTGGCCTCAAACTCACAGAAATTGGCTTTCCTCTGACTTCTGAGTGCTGGGATTAAAGGTGTGTACAAATACCTCCCAGAGTAAGATTTTTCAGTTGTTGTTGAAGGAACTTAGTTAGGACGTAAAAGCAAATTACAAGATCTATTGATCCTGAATAAATTTCCCTTTTTCTTTTATCTATTCTTATCTATTCTTTTCTCATACAAGACATGTCAACCACATTCTTTCCTTCCTCCATTCCTTCCAATTTCCCACCACCAATGCCTCCCCTCTCCTGCAGATTCTCTGCTCTGTTAACCTTCATAAAAGAGCAGGCCTCCCAGAAATATTGATTGAACACAATATAACAAGATGAATAAGACTAGGTACAAACCCTCATATCAAGGCTGGACGAGGCAACCCAGTAAGAGGAAAATGGTCACACAAGCAGGTAAAAGAGTTAGATTACACCCCTCCATTCCCATTGTTAAGAGTCCCACAAAAACCTCAAGCTAAACAACCACAACATATTTGCAGAGGACACAGCACAGATACACGCAGGCTGTGTGACTGTTGCTTCAATCTCCATGAGCCCTATGAGCCCTGCTTAGCTGATTCTGTGGATCTTGTTCTCATGGTATCCTCTACCCCTCTGATTCCTTCCCTCTTCTGCTTAGGTTCCCCAAGCTCCATACAATGTTTGGTTGTGGGTCTCTGCACCAGAAAGAATCCCTCAGCTTTAGTCTTCAAGATTCAGGAGTGAAGCTGTAACATAGAGCAATTATTCAGCAGAGAAATGAGAGTGGACACAGGGGCATGGGGAAGTTGGAAGGGCTGAAAAGGAAGGGCTTGCTCACATTCTGTGTTCTGTCCCTGGCTAAGGGACATCCTTGACCCTCTCTTTCCCAAAGCCATTTTGAAGGCACTATCAGTACAGAGACCTAGAAATCTGGCAACAATATTGTTCTTCTTCTTTTTAAGCATCTACTAATCTGAAATCTAGAGCAGTTGGAATCCATGATCTCTGAATTAATGACAGGGTTTAGAAACAGAAGTAGTTTTATGGAAAGAGAAAAGCAAAGTTAGTCAAATGCTTTCCTGAGAAATTTTCTAACTTTATCCATGAATTAAGATTTAACCTGAAGCAATTTAAATGCAATTAAAAAACTTTTCTCAGTCATTACTATAGAACCTAAAAAAAGTTAGTTGATAAAATTGGTAATGTAAAATACTCAAGGTTAAAGTTTTCCAGTAATAGAAGTTACTGAAAATATTCTATTCAATGAATGTATTTAACATATTTTTTTTTCTGGGAATGACAGATAACAGCACCAGAACTTACAAATGTGGAGGCAACTCTATAAAAGGCCACCAACTAGGTGGATCAAATGATGTCATCAATCACCTGTGTCAGATGTTCTGTTAATGGTTTTAATTTGATATTCCATCACACCACATTAACTACATTTACCCCGCCCAGAATTTGTGTAATGCACATCATCCATTTAAACAGATCTAAAACTAAATGGGTAGGGGTCTTGTGAGTGTGGAGACTGAAAAACAGCAGTGTCTCCTTGCCAAAGGTCAGGCTAAATCTGAATTAGAGTCATAATATCCTGTGGTAAACATGCTTAATATTTAAAGTGCTTGTCCTTATCAAATGATGAAGGAAATGGAAAAGCCTATGGAAGAAGAGGGGGAAAGAGAAAGAGAAGAATTACAAATATTCTCTTTGATAAGAGATACCTAGAAATGCATGGAAAGATTATTAGTTTGCCGTTGTCTTGAGTTATCTAAATATATTTTTGTAGAGTTACAATTTTGTTTTGTAGTCTGTGAAGTCTTTAGAATAAGAGATAAAGGATGTTATTGAAAGGCAGGCCTATTGAATGTCCCGCGCTACCGTCTCGCCAGCAAGAACCACGCGGTACACATAGGATCCTTCTGCAGAAAAGCTTTATGTCTCTTGGGAGCTAGAGCATAAGCCACATGGCGGAGACCCAGATAAGATGGAACCCATCCCTTATATAGGAAACAGACCCTGCTTTGGACGTGTCACTCTTGGATAGGTCCACTGCTCCCAGTCCCAGGTGATGCCTCGGGAGTAGGCGGGGACTCAGTGGGAAATTACCGAGCACATGTGCGTTCACCTGGCGGTGAAGCCGGATGTCAGCGCCATCTTGATAATGGAGAATGTGGCTGCGGCCTTCTACATCTCCCCCTAATTTTACTTCTTTGCAGAAAGGCAACTCCCTAGGAAGGTAAAGATAGAGGTCGCACTTCCCAAAATGAAAACATTAAAATGGGCTTACACGGAATCTGCCCCTAGGTTCATGACACCTGGAACCTATCCGGCCTGCCCTCTGCCAATTTTTCTGGGAAAGGGAAATATACGGCAGAAAACCCTTAAGCAGAGTGACTTATCTCTCAGAGAGGGCCATTCTCTGTGCGATGCTTTTCAGCTCGACAACCTTCAGGGCTAGCTAAGCCAAGCACTCCACCCTGTGCCATGGACCACAGTCCTAGGGGTGCAGGAGCTGGTTGGCTTAAACCTTACTGCTTTAACATAGATAACCACATATCAGTAGAGGCTCCCTGTTCCAGGGCAGCCAGCGCTGTTGCAAAAACCACTTTGTCCCTATGGCTTTGGGATTTGAGTCAGCAGACCATCCAGAGGAGAAACACTATTCCATAGCAGGACCGTTCCAAACATTCCAACCCCCACCCATTCTTTGAAGTAGGAGATGAAGGACACAATCCAGGACTGGAATTCTTTGGCCAGGCTTATGTCCACTCGCGTGGAGTTGATTGTCATGATGGACCGTCTCAAGGAGGACAGCAAATCATCAAAATTCTCCTGCAAGATACAAAGACAATTCTCGGGACAAGTTAGCCACTTTTATAAAGTTCTCATATGGTACATTGGTCACACATAAGGCTGGAGTTTTCCATTTACAGCCCAACTGGGCAAGCTGTCATAAGCTATCCACCTGTTCTTTATTCTACCTCTAATAGATGTATTTATGGTAGCCTGTTGATCCAGGGCTGTAGCCACTGTGGTAGATAACTGATTGAGGGTCTCTGTTTTTCATGGTATAGGCCATACTGCCATTTAAAAAATGTATAATGAACAGAGCATCGGGAGCAGTTCCTTTATTATTCCCCCTTTTTTCAATTTTAACAAGAACTGGTAAGTCCTCCAGTCCAATTACCTAGAAGATAACTAGACAATTGCTTAATAATCTGGGATCGCAGTGGCACAACTCTCCAGCTGCATCAAGAAGTCTGTAGTATCCAATTTTTAATTTGAATAACCGTGGCATTTTGTAACCTGTTTTGAAGATACCCATAGTGTTTAGCAGAAATAACTGACAGGATAAGGGAAACTGATAGCAAGCAATAACTGACAAAACAAGGGGAAATCCAGCAGCATAGCAATGGCACAGCAACAATAACATTGCAATGTACAGCAACAACAGCACAGCAATAACTGACAGACCAAGGGCAGGAGCTGGACCATCCCTCAGGAACCCGCCAGCTCCGCAGCAATCAGGTCAGACAGCTCCATAGCAGAGGCTTTGTCCTCAGGCCTCTGGACAGATGAATCCATAGCATGAATGTCAGTAGATGTATGTCAGCATTTCTAGAAAAAAACATCTCCCAAAATAACATTTAAGAGAATTAAAAAACTCAGTGTAAAAATTTAGCACAGTCAGTACTGGAAGTAGGCTGGTCTTGAACTTAGAGATCTACAGGTCTCTGTTTTAAAGAGCAGAAGAGCAGATCTTGTTTGTCTGTGCCATTACAGCAGGCCCTGTTTGTTGATATTAGATTTAAGATTTATTGGCTCCCATATTCCTTGCTGGTACGGTGGCCTCGGGCTCCAGAGCCCGCCCGCCATCCAAGGGCTGTGTGCGGCCCTGGGCCTGCTCGCTGCACGGATCCCCGTGTCCCAGGCCAGGAAGTGGTGGCTCCACCCCCAGGCGCCCCTGCCTTTCCCGCGGGGCTAGCCTAGTCCTCCATGGCGGCTGTGTTGGTGGGGGAGTGTGGCGGGAGCCGACACTCAGACCGAGGCGGCACAGGCGGCAACATCTCAAGGTCCGCGCCAGAGCCTGCGGCTCAAGGGGCCTATGGGAGAGGCGGCGACCAGGGCCGCTTCCCTACTAGCAAACTCTCAACACCTGTGCCACAGCAAAAGCGGCTGTAAACTCTCACAGATCCAGCCAACGACCCAATCACCCCAAAATCCAAGGGCCCTTTGCATCCATCTCCCTGCGGATCCTGAAACACCAGACAAGCCAAGCGTATACACAGCAATCTTTCAGGAGGACTTGAGTTCTTAAAATGCTAAGCAGTTCTTAAAAACTCAAGTCGCACTATGTAGATGTAATACGGTACTGCCTGTTTACTGCGGCTAAACCTTAATTGCGCTTTTATTATGATAAATACGACCAGCCCTGTCTGAAGTTAGCATCGTTTAGCATAGCCAAATGGAACCAGAGCCATTTTAGCCTCAGAGACCAGCACAGTTTTTGGTACATTGCAAGCCTTCTGGCCCGGCTGCCTGTGGCACCGCTGTGACATCCTCCAGGCCAGGCACCAACCGAGCCGCACCAATTGAGCCGGCGCAACGTGCTCCCCACCATAGCCACAGAGCAAAGCTCCGTTCCAGCCGCCCTCCAGCCCCAGCTGCACCTACTCCGAGCCCAAACCTGTGTACGGAGCAAAGCGGAACTCAGAGAAGCAGGCTTGCTGCTCTGCAAGAACCTCATTTAATCTTTTAGGGAATTTGGGCGTCGTTTAGTCTCTTTGGCTGCTTCCTGCAGTTATTGGGCCGCTGAATTTTAGGGGTATACACTACAACATTTCAGGAGGTCTCGGTGATTCAAACCACATAAATCCCAAGTACACCCTTAGGCTCTCCTTTTCTGTGGAGACGAAAGCAGAACCTCTTTTCCAAAACATCATATCCTTAGCAGTTTCTAAGTTTAAATATCTTTCTCCTATCCAGTACATAAAAGACAACACATATAACATAACATAAAGCTTTTGACCTTGTAAATCAGCCTTCTCCCCCATTTTTACTTTTTTAAAATCATTGGGGGGTCCTTTTTAACTTATTTTCTTTTCTGTCTCCCCCATTCTTTACCGGAGGGTCATTTTTAACTTATCTGGGTGCGCGCACAACCTCCCACTGCTGCTCAGTTTCTGATATGCTCTCTGGACTTTAGAACGTACCTCTCTGAGCACGCATGCCTACAGTTCTGAATCCTCCTTGTGTCCAAGGGGTCTCCGGCGGTGCAAAGTTCTTCTTCTTCTTCTTCCCGGGTATGGCACCAGATGTCCCGCGCTACCGTCTCGCCAGCAAGAACCACGCGGTACACATAGGATCCTTCTGCAGAAAAGCTTTATGTCTCTTGGGAGCTAGAGCATAAGCCACATGGCGGAGACCCAGATAAGATGGAACCCATCCCTTATATAGGAAACAGACCCTGCTTTGGACGTGTCACTCTTGGATAGGTCCACTGCTCCCAGTCCCAGGTGATGCCTCGGGAGTAGGCGGGGACTCAGTGGGAAATTACCGAGCACATGTGCGTTCACCTGGCGGTGAAGCCGGATGTCAGCGCCATCTTGATAATGGAGAATGTGGCTGCGGCCTTCTACATTGAACACCAACTAGAAAGGATTAGTGCATAAAGGACACACAAATGCAAACACATGGAGTATTTCCTTCTTTCTTCTCATTCCTTTCCTGAGAATCTTCATAGCAACTTTCAGGCCAGCCAGGTACTAATAGTGAGACTCTACTCCACATCAACAACCTTATCTGGACAAGGAGGGATGGATGGGCTCACAGGGCTACCTAATCATCAGATGACCTAAAAGGAGTCTGACATTTCCCAAGCAAAAAGGAGTTTGACAACAGATGGACTTTAAACTTGAATGCTGATGTCAGATTTTCCCTGTGTGTATAGGCAGATTTTCTAAATGACACACACACACACACACACACACACACACACACACACACACACACACACAGAGACATCCATATTTATACATCTATATAAATTCTATTAATCTGTTTCCAGGAGATGTCTGACCAATAACATAGTTAAATTAGAAATACTGAAGAATATCTCTGGACCTTCTACAATAGGAAGAAATTGGCCAAGGCAACTTTAATGTCCCTACACATCATGCATCATTTGATGAGAAGGTGGATTTTTCTAACATTTCCATCAGTAGTTGGATTTATTTTCTGTTAAGATGTAGCAAATCAATCCCAAATCAGTGGCTCAACAGAAGACATATTTATCATCATAGTTCCTGTGGGTAAGGAGCTTAGGGTTATGACTAGAGACTCTGCTCAGGACCTCAAAAGGATGGAATCAAGATGTCACTTGGGAGGACATCACTTGGGGGGATGGCTTAGAGTAAAATGGGAGGAAATGGTTCTCAAAACACAGTCTCATTCTGAGATTCCTGGAGGCAGGATCATCATTTTAGATTGAGGTCAAGGTAAAAGCCAGTGGCTGGCTGTTTTGTTTTGGGAATCTTCGATCACTCAATTTCTGACCCTGAACTTTTTATTAATCGCACGTCATTTGGCACCCAACCTTTTGTGGCATGAATTTACAAAAAACCCATTTGCCTGAGGCTTTTTAGCCACCAACCCAAATCAGGGCTGGGATTGGAATTCCAGCTCTAGGAATCGGAACCCAAACCTCGCTACCTAGTTTCAGAAGAAAAACCAATACTCCCAGCTCCCATTCACGTCTGCTTAGCTTTCACGGAAAGATGGAAAATACACAGAGAATCTGGATGATTATGTTATTTTGTTGTCTTTGAATTGTTTGACTGTCAAGGAAGGGACAACAGCTTCTAAAAGACATTTGATTATTATGCTATGGGATCAATTCAACCTATATATTTTAAAAATGCTTTGACTTCAAAATTTAAATCAAAAGATGTTACTTTGGAAAAGAGGTTTTGTTTTTGCTTCCACAGGAAATAGGAGTTTGTGGATTCATTTTTGGTTAAGAAAAATAAGGTTTGATCAAGGAAGATCCCCTGAAAAAATTTCCAGTGGGGACAGATGACCCAGATGATCCAGTGTTTCACAGTACATTTGTTGCAGTTTCCTCTGAGTTCTACATCCAGAACAACTTCAAGACTGCTGGCTGAAATGATACAGCTTCACAGAATACTCCAGAAAAGGGACTTGACCATAATCCTAAATTTTTTTTGGGGGGGGGGGTTACTATAAGATTATCAGTGCCCCCAATGAGCAGGAAGTATCCTAGAAAACTATGCCCACCTTCCCAATAAATGGATTATGGATATTTGTTTTTATTTACTGTGTTGGTTACAAGTTCTTATGGATAATGGTCTGGAGAAAAAAAGCTAAGCAAAGGAAATTAGATTCAGGGTTCTTGTTTTGGAAAAAAAAAAAAAAAGACCAGAGGGTAGTAATGCAGGCCTTTAATATCAGCACTCAGGAGCAGAAGGTTGTAGATCTCTGTGAATTCAAGGTCAGCCTGGTCTACAGAGCAAGTTCCAAGAGAACTGAGAAACTCTGTCTTGAAAAACAAAAAAAGAGAGAAAGAAGAAGAGAGAGAAAGAAAAAGAAAAAAATGAAGGAAAAGAAAAAGGGTGATATCGATATGATAAGATAGAAAGGTGATTATTGAATCTACTCTGAAAAGAAAAAGGGAGGATATAGATATGATAAGATAAAAAGAGAGATTATTGAATCTACTTTTTTAAAGCAACTATTAGTTTTAAATGTTTTACATTGGTTTTACTTTTGTATATCATATACAAATTTTGTATATTGATTCAAATTTGAGATTAATTTTGTTAAAACATACTTCACAGTCAGAATTAATAATACACCTTAAACTCACTTTAAGTTTAAGACTGCCAATCTATTGTGTTCCCAGCCTGCCTATTTTTTCTACCTCTAATAGAACAATGTGCCTACCAACTTTACTTGCCTTAAATTTCCTATGTAGTCAACTTTTACAATCTAAGCTGATACACGGCTGTGATCTTAAATCATATAGTTTTTCTTTCCTACCTCTGAGGAAGAACAGTGCATGTGTATCATTTGCTGAAAGCAGGAAATGCTGAAGCTAAAAGTAACCTTCTAAAATCTACCAAAATGGTTGAATGCAACATTCATGAATATCGGCTGCTAAAAAATGGTATTTGCTATCTGGGTCAGTTGGAATAAGATGGAGCCATTGACTAATCTATTGTAAAATTCTGTTAAAGATTTCTGCAAAGTATCCCATTCTTTCCCCAATGTGATGCCTTCTGTGCTGTTCCGTAAAGACAGAGCAAAGCCCCTTGGTAGGTACAGACACACAGAGACATAGACAGAACAAAGAGACAAACAGAGTCACAAGACAGCCTTCAGACAGGCACAGATACAAACTCATACAACAGACAGAAAACAAGAGGCACAGGGACAATGAAGTAGAGATTTCAAATTTGGACTTGCCCTTGGTTAAATGACTCCAAAGGGAAGTTCTGTTATTGGTTTCCTTGTAACACCAATGCCTTACTGCTGACTTTGAGCTAGTTACTAATGATTTGACCCATTCAACACTCAAGAAGAAATTACATATAAGACAAGCATAGCACAGTGCAAGAATCCGGAAAGATGTCTCTGAATTCTGTCTCTTTCTGTAGCATAAACAGCCCCGCATTAGCACTAAAATTACTGTTAAGTGGACATCCTTCTTAAATGCTCATCAGAGGTATTTAATAGGGGCTCAACATTGAGACATTAGGTCCATTTTTAGACTGATATTTAAACCTTTATATGATTCACCTTACTATAAACAGAACACATAGAAAATAGAGATGTGGAGCTAGAAAAAGTGAGATTCTAACCAAATGGTTCACATGCCTGGGAATCAAGGAGGTCCAAACACTGTAGCTTAAGTGAGTAGGCTGTAGACCAAGGGAAAAGATTGGGCTACAAATTTTTTTTGAGTTAATTTTGTTCATTGACAGTTTTTTTCACGTACATAATATATTCTGCTTATGGTCTCCATACTATTTCCCTATTCTCTATTCTAGTCCCACTTTTTACTTATTAATATCTCCCCATAATCATTACCTTTTGTTTGTATTTCTACGTACCCTAGTTATCTGTTAGGACCTGGTGTCCTCATTAGTGGACGTATGACTGAATACTACACTCCGTCACCCTCCTGGAATCAGTCATTTGTCAACAAATAAGTAAATTCTAGAGCCAGGTGAGCTCCTTCCTCAGACCCAGCTGATTGCTGGGGACTGGATTGTGTGGGATCAATGTGCATAGACAGCTTCTGTGAGTTCATAATTGTCATGTTGCCTTAATTAGGGTTTGATTGCTATGAAGAGACACCAAGACCATAGCAACTCTTAATTTAATTGGGGCTGGCTCACAGTTTGGAGGTGTAGTATTCTTTCATCATAGGAGGTGACATGCAGACAGACATGGTACTGGAGAAGAACCTGAGAGTTCTACATCTTGATCTGCGGGCAACAGGAAGTGAACTGAGTGCCACGCTATGAATAATTTGAGAATAGGAGACCTCAAGGCCTGCCACCACAGTGACACACTTCCTTAACAAGGCCACACCTATTCCAATAAAGTCATGCTTCCTGATAGTGTCACTCCCAGTGTGAGCCATTTTCTTTCAAACTACAACACATGGTTATGCCATGCTTGGAAGGTGGCTTTCCCAGCACAATTCCCTAGTTATTGATTATTGTCTTCTGTCAACCTTTTCTCTTAGCGCCTTGTACAGCCTTGGGTCTATGCATTCGCTTCTATTCACTGGAAAAGGAGAACTCTCTGATTAAGGTTGAGCATCAGCCTTGTCTGATTCTGGGGTTAGAATTCCTTCTCTGGAACCTCTTATTTCTTTTCTTCTTAAGAATTGCAACTGATTGGATGATGGCTGCCTACATCTTTTCTTTTTATTTAAAGTCTAACAATTTAGATGTTAATCAATCTAATCCAAAAAGATATCTTCATAGCAACATCTGGATTTGTTTTGGACCAAACAGTTCAGTGCCAGTAACCAAGAGAGGTTGACACATGAAAGCAACGGTCACGGCCTATATGCAAAAAGAGAATGGCCACTTTAAATTTTAACTGATTACTCCATGACAAGATTTTGGATTTTTTAAAATGCCCCTTGATGTTTTTCTTAAGATATTCTTTTGCACATACATGAATAGTTCTAGAAATTAACATGCCCAAAGCCTGTTTATCTACAATTAATCTCTACTAAGAGATCAATGCAGAAAAATGCACTATGGGTTTTTTTCTTATTTTCAAAATATGAAGTGCTGAGGATGTTACTGAAATGAGAATACCATGTTGAATGTCAAATATCTGATTAGACTCATGTATTTCCTCCTCCATTTGTGTGATATTTAAGTACATACTTATTCATACATAATATCAAGCTCTGTTGTCCAGATTTTTAAGCTTTGCTTACACACCGTTCTTCACATTCAATGGGAGGTAACTCAACTATAGATTGGCTGATCTAAAACAAGTTCATGCACATAGCTTTGAAGAAGAGACTGAGGGTCTTCTGTGCCTTGTGTGTTTAGTATGGGTTGGGCTAAAGAGACAGAGGTCCTTTGGGCCTTGCTCGTCTCACAGTTCACTAGAACACTGGGAAAAACATTCAATAAGTGTGGAGTCCATTTCCTCCCGCTTCACATGGCTCAAAGCCAATGATATGCTGAAATCTAATTTCACTTGGGTAGAGAAATACAACCTAATTCTATTAAGTAGTACTGCAAAGCCACATGACAGAAGGTGTGTGGGACATGTTCAATGCACACTGCTCCCTTCTATCACAGTATCCGCTAACAACTTGATTTTCCCCAAACCTTGCAATGTGGAGGTCATCAGCTGCTCGCACCATTCCTGTTCATTCAGGTTTTGTTGGTGGTGCATTGCTTGTTTGTATTGTTTGGGGGCTTCACACATTTACATAATAAACTTCAGCTGTTTCCTCCACCCACATTCCTTTCTCTCATCCTCCTTCCTCCCTGTAAGTCCTCCTCCACCTTCTTGTACAGTGGCATTTCACTGTACTTGCCATACTGGATGTCATTGGCTAGCACCACTCCTCCATCAGATCAGATACTTACAAAAGACTCCTTTGGTCCTTTGAAGTCTCCTTTCCCTGTAGAAAACACGTCCCTAACAAAGCACTGGTCTAGTGTGACCAGTCCGTGTTTATGATGCTTTTGACTACACTTTAGTATATGCCATTACATTTCCTGATTTTTTTTTTAATTTCTCTCTGCCACCAGACAGTGAGCCTGGTGAAAGAAGCAACCAAGTTTATTTACAATGTGTTCTCTGCACTTCACATAAAACAGAATAGTAATGCATTTGTTGAATGAAGAGTGTGCCAATGCAATCCTTTGTAACAGTCGAGTATTATTGGAAGGATGCTCGAAGGATGCAGCTATCTGCATGGGTGAAGGTGCAGGAGGTAGATTTCACAGCCAAGGACCCTGTCAGGGAAAGCAGGGATCTAAAAGTTAGGGCCGCTGCAACGTTTAAATAGACCCAGACCAGGCCAGAGTCCCTACAACAAGCCTCATTGCTTCTCTTATTTCCGTCAATAAAGAGTTAAGTGTTTTAATGGGACTCAAGGTTACTTTTCCAGGAGAGGGCTATGTGATGGGAGGTTGTGACAGAAAGGAATCAGAGAAAATGAAGAATTACTTTAATTATGAGCAATGTGTCAAAGAAACGCGTGCCAAATTAATCTTTTCTGGAAGTAAAACAAATCTTTTAATTTATTTTAACCCTTAGTTTTTCTCTTTTATACCCACATACACACACGTACACACACAAACAGTCTCACCAGTGTTCAGGTCAGTTTCTAGTAACATTAATAAAAAGTGTGAATTAATTACAGGCATTAAAGTTTTTCTGTTCAAGGAATTTATTTTTCACAGATTGATTTTTTTTTTCTTGTCAGCTGGAGTAGGCATACATTTTGGGCCTGAAGAAAGACTGTTTAGGGTGACAGAAAAGCCTCTGTCCCCTCCCCTACCTAGCACCTCAGGTCACATGATGCACCACAGGGGCCCAAGGGTCAGAAATTCCACACATCCAGTGGTGTCTTTGAAAGGGAGCCTGCTGAAACGTTCCTGGAGAGAGGAGAAGACTCTGGGGAAGGCGTCATTGCTGACATTTGTTTCTAATCTATCACAACTCCCCAATCCAGGTTTACAGAGCTGCTGCACGCTCTCTGAAGCCCTAACAGAGACATAAATCAGTCCCTGTCACAGTGGTGGGGTGGCATTTAAAATGAAGGAGGAGGTGTCATTTTGATTTCTTTTTCCCCAAGAGTTAAAAAATGTCTTTCTGGAGATTGGTGTTCTCTGCTACACCTCTCGCCAAGCATTGAGGAAGTGTGTTGGGAGGGAAAGTACTCAGTAAACAGGTGAGAAAGACAGACAGACATCGGCCTATACAGCTGGGGTGGTAGATGCAAACCCAGTCTGGTGGCGCTGCAATAATCTTGCAATCTGAAACCTTGGGGGAAGCAAGAAAAAGACAGTTCTTAGGGAAATTTGAGGTCTCCCATGTAATAAATTTTCATGACCAAGGACCTAAATCTTCCAGTGTTTTGAAGTCATTTTCTGACAGCCGAAGCTTATTGTTTGGTATCTGGTTTTGACTTTGCAGACTTAGACCTGTCTTCCAGACGTTCAAGGAGACGGTTCCCATGTGCGTGACTGGTGTGAGCTGTGATACATGGCAACTCCTAGGGACGTCCGGGTCTTCTGTAAGTCTCATGGGAGCACAAGACAACCTCCTAACAACTTCATCCTGCTCTAACGAGCCCTCTGCTGAAGAGTCCATGCACTAGGAGGTCCGTGTGCAGAGATGAACAACTGTGAACAGAGTGTCTGAGGACGGAGGAGGAGCCAAGGCCAAAGTCAAGTGGCAGGCAGCCAGCGGGACATAAAATGTCAGAGCTGAGATCAACCAGATGTGTACAGAAATTGACCAGCCGTCTGAAAGGCCAAAACTGAATTGTTTGTCCTCCCCACATGAAGGAAAGATGGGCATTAAGAAAGAACAAACAGGTCCTCCTTGATCATCCCATGCCACTCGCTTTGAAAACAGAACTCTGAAGATGTTACAGAGTGCTCCCCATTAATAATTCAGGAAGATATCCAAAGAGAAAAATTCCATATGGAGATGCTGAAGACAACAGATATCTCATTGTCAAAATCATCGGAGTTTTTTTTCTTTTCTTTTTTTTTTTTGTGGTGGCATCACTTGGTACCTCTATGATGGATATTGCATCAAATTGGTATACCTGGTGGCTGATCCACTACCACACCCCTAGGTCCAGAGAGAGACTGGCAAGGGCAGAGAAACAAAGGTGATGACTCAGATACTGTGTAGTTAACTTTTTTGTCACGGTGACTGAAGCACATAACAGCAACACGTGTTTGGGAGGAAAGTTTTGCATGGCCCATGGTTTCAGAGTGGTTTGAGTCCATCGCGACAGGGGTGCGGATGTACGAATCTTTGAATGGGAGGAGGGATGTGTGGAAACAGCTGTTGGTATCCTGAAACACCATGGCAGGATTGGCAGGATGGAATGAAGGTCAGGCTGTACCCGTTAAGGACCTCCTGCTCGTCAGTTCTCACTTCCAGGAGATCCACAACCTCCCCGGGACAGTACCACTAGTCCTAGGGAACAAGTACCCCAAATAAACCACGGTGTACCTTTCGAATCCAAACCACAGCACAGCTTGCTCTACTTGCCTTTCTCAACTGGATGCTGTCTGCAAAGTTCAGTGTCCCTGGACCTTGTGAAGGACAGGCAGCAGCTTTCTTCCTTGGCGCTGCTGTCCCATCTCAGACGAATGAGCAGGACAGAAGAGGGGCAGTGCCATGGCGGTCACTTCCAAGTTTAACTTCCAGGTTGTGCAGAGTCAAAACTGAGAAGATGTTTGTGCCTGCGTTCATAAAATGCTGTCTGCCCGGACATCAGGCTGCCTTCCCAAAGGGTCCAGATATTCTTCTCATCGCCTGGTGATTACAACAACCCCTCCCTTTAGAAAGCAAACAGCTACCTTTCATCTAAGGGTAACTGGACTCAAGCTGATTATTTTTTGTTCTGTCATCAAAGATGACAGAGAAAGAGGCATTATATTTCACGTTTCTCTTGTTTAAAGTTTCAGTGTGAGATAGCTTATGATTTTCTTCTCAGAGAGAGAGGCTGAGAGCAGAAAATCACTAACAACCTTTATATGGAAATCCATATAGAAACCATTCATTATTTACATTTAAGAAAGATAAAATATTAACTTACAATAAGAAAAAAGAAAAATTATCAGAATATATCAAGTGGAAAGAAAACACCTGAGAAAGGTTGACTACAAACAAAAAGGGTTTTATTAATTTTGAGTGCTGGAAGTCCTACCAGTGAGTCATTGGCTCTGCTGAGGACAGCATGGAATGTTACAGGGGCACATCTTAGAGATCATTGAAACAAAAATGCTTCTGATCTGGAAGCCCCTTGCCCAAGGACAGACAGTTCCTGAAATGCTGAGGCTATAGTTTATGGGAGATAACAAGTCACGAGTTTTCACTCCACCAAACAAGTTTGTTTGACTCATCTGCAGCAGATGTGCTTGATCACAGGTGGGCAGGAGGTTCACCCTAAAGGTTTGTCAGGATATATGCTTGCCCCTGATTGGACCTAGTAAGAGATGCAATGAATTGTGTGTTTCCTTCTTAAGCTCCTGCCATACTTGATTCTGAACCATTTACCTGAGAACCTGGTTATAGACCTGGTCAGAGTCCATCCATCTAGCCAATATTTTATTAAAGTATCCTTCAAATTTGGCTTCAAGTGTGGTAGTAGTCTTATTCTCAATCAGTGGGATTAGCACCTGTTCTTCCAAGAACTCATTGCAAGAGATGTTGTCTTAGTTATTGTTCTACTGTTGGGAAGAGACACCATGATTTCCTAAGTAGTTCCACGCTCTGTGACTAAGCACTCAAACATGTGAGCCTGTGAGGGGCAATTCTCATTCAAACCAAACACTACATTCCACTTCCCGGCACTCAGAAGCTTGTAGTCATATCATAATGCAAAATGCTTTTGGTTAAACTGCCAGAGTCCCCATCGCATTTAACAGTCTTAACACTGTGAAAGTCCAAAGTCTCTTCTGAGACTCAGGGAGTCTCTTTACTGCAACCCATGCAAAATCAAAAATGCAAAGTACATACTTCAAACATACAAAGGCACTATATATATCCAAAAGGAGAAAATGGGGGTCATAGAGAGAAAATACTGGGTCAAAATAATACCAAACCCATCCAGACAAAATCCAAATTCTGCATCTCCATGTGTGCTGTCAAGGGGTTCTTCAGATCTCCAATTCCTTTCTGCATTGTTGACTGTAACACACCTCTGCCTTGAACCGTTTCCACACCCTGTTAGCAGCTCTCCTTGGGATACAGCACAGGGCTCTGTCATCTCCGACATCTTGGGTCACCAACACTATCCAGACTTCACCTTCACAGCTTCATGTAAGGGACTGCGAACACAAATACCTGGCCTCAGTGGTGTTTCTTCACCTCAGAGAAAGAGTTCATAACCACTTTCTTGCAATCTTCTTACCTCTAAATTTAGAACCACACGACAGAAGCTGCCAGGTTCTTCCACTTTCTGTGACTGGAACTTGATCCCCTCCTTGAATTAATTTGTGACAAATTTCTGTTTTCATGGCTTCCTTTGTTGTGTAAGCTAGCCTTTAACTCTTTTCCCCTTGGAAGCTTTATGCTTGAGTCTTGCCCTGAGGACACCACTCCTTCTATTCCATGATGAATCTGGCCTTTCCTTAAACATTTTGCCTCCTTAAGCGCAGGACTAGGCTCCAATATTGTATTTCCTTGTGCATTCTTTCTCCTCCAACGCTGCAGTTTACATTTTCCTTTGCCTTCTCCCCCATTTCTCTTTCATCCTAGTTCTGCCCAAGAGTGATCACTAATAACTGCGGGACACAGTCAGCATCAGGTTGTCTGGAAATCTTCTCTGGCAATAGCACTAGCCCAAAATTCTTCAGTTTAGCCTCAGGCAGATTTTCATGACAAGAGCAAAAAAGCAGCCACATTCAGGAAAGGTCTTTAGGCCAAATGATCATATTCTTCCCCTCTGAAGTCTTTTGAGCAGGACCCTGACAGACCATATTTCCCTCAGCAACACTGTCTTCCATGCTCCTACTAGGATGGCCCAGTATGCCCTACTTAAAGCATTCAATTGCATTTCTGTTCTGAAGCCCCCAAGTCTTCCATATCCCTCCAAACGACAGCATGATAAGGCCTGTTACAGTAGTGCATTACTCCCTGCTACCACCTTCTATCTTAGTTACTGTCCTAGTCCTGTGAGGAGACAATATGACCAACGCAACTCTTATAATAGGAAGCATCTAATTGGGGGTTTGCTTACAGTTTCAGAGGATTAGTCCATTATCATCATTGTGGGAAGCAGATAGGCATGGTGCTAGAGCAGTAGCTGAGATTTTTACATCCTGATCCATAGGCAGAGAGTGAGAGCAGAGTGAGTGATCAAGACAGAGAGGGAGGGAGAGAGAGAGAGAGAGAGAGAGAAAGAGAGAGAGAGAGAGAGAGAGAAACTGTGGTGCCTGGTGTAGGATTTTGAAACCTCAAAGCCTAACCCCAGGAACTTACCTACATGGCCATACAGACTTCAACAAAGCAATGCGTCCTAACCTGCTAGTCCTTTACAAAAAGCTCCATCCCTAATGACTAAGCATTCAAATACATGAATATTGTATTTAATATTCGTGCTCTCATCCACACCACCATAGATGTATATTCACTTCTAGGGTGATGCCTCCAGCATTCTAAGAACCTCCACTAAGCTCTCAAAGTTAGCACTGCTGTTCATACTGGTATCCAAACCCCAACACACGAATACTCAAGGAATGAATCACAGGAGCATTTCTTAGAGATAAATAAACAAATTGCCTCACTTTTCTTACAATTTCTCTTCTTTGACACAGCCTTGGCCTGTAGATCAGTGGATGCCAAAATTTTATTTAGCTCCATCTTTCCTATAAGCCTTAGGTTTAAATTTATCCAAATGACTATTTGTTGTCTCAATTTCTGTCTAGCATAGGCACATCAGGTGAAACATTTTAAACACTGACATTATTATGGATATTATTAGTATTGACATATTAGGGCACTTAAGAACAATGTTGATATTATTTATGATTCTGCCTTCATACTCAGCTAATCCTAGTTTCTTTCCTCGTTGATTCCACAGTCGATCATTATCCAACTGTTCAAACTTTTTCCTGTCTCCCTTGGGTGTCCTGCTCCTTTCTCCTATCAATTAGATCTGTTCATTGTTACATACCTTTACTAAGTGTGTACTCTATTCTGATTTCTCCATAAGAACTATTTCATTTAATTCTCATTATTCTAAAAGGTTACATAAGCTCCTACTTTACATTGGAAGAAACTGAGATTGAAGCTCATGAGGTGCTATAGAAGGATGCAGGTAGAGCAAGCAAGTGAAGGGGTATAGGGACTGGGTCAGTTGAGACAAGAAAAGCACATTACTTAAACAAGCAGCAAAATTTCCTGATGGAGAACCTCCTCCAGCCAATGGCCTTTGAGAGACTGAACCAGGTTGAGGCATAGCTTCTGGGTACCAAAAAGCCATGGTCCTGCCCTGCTCAGCCTTTTCTCCCCACAAGCCACACCTAGATGTCGGACCACATTTCTATTTCCTTGCTGTGATGTGTGAGTTCCCTTTTAATAAAGAAAAACCTTAGAATACCTTATTTAGAATTATCTTGGGATTATTTGACTCGTGTTCTCTCTCCCCCATTTGATGCATTCAGCATCAATTTCCTATGCATTATTATTGCCTGAGTTCTACTCAAACTGTGTAGTAACTGCTTACACAAACTTGCCTCTTGGACAAATCACCAACGTGAGCTCCTATAGATCATGAACCATGTGCCTAGAAGATAAAGTTTATATTCCTTCTGTCTGCAATTCTGTGCGATCCACCTATTCTCTGACCTCATCTTTGGTCATTAAACATTCATCACCAACATGATCCATCTCAAATGGTCCCATGTTCTGGCCATGTTCTTACTTTTTAATATATTTTCAATCTACTGGTTGAGCCCAAGGGTGCAGACAAAGAGAGGCACGTATACTTTGTTTCCTATTGCCTTTATTATCTCTCTGAAAACTCTGTCTTTGGATTTAGAAATTCAGGACACTGATCATCTCTACCTCTACGTTTTACACAGTGTAGATAAGCTACTATTACTTGCTAACTAGTATTTACTCACATATTCATCTAAAACAATCCTGATATGCAATACACAGAGTTAATAGTTTGGTTTTCTGTCTCATCTCTGGACTGAGCTCTCCAAAAGTAGGTTACTAACCAATTCTGAACACACTGCACAACACTCCAGAGTTGTTTATGAATACTAGAATGATAAAAGAAAGGGTCCCTAAACTATTCCCGTCATCAGGTCACAAATGTCATTTGCTTTCTGTTGAGTGACCTATATAATATTCTTTCTTTCACGCTCTCATTTTCATGCTATGAAGAACAAAGGACAAGGAAACCATTTCAGCCAGTGCCCCTATTTTCCCCAAACAGCACAGAAACACTTGTTACAAAAGGAAAGGGTCAATATCTTGTCGTGAACTGCTCTGATAGAATCACAGGGTAAAGGAAAGGAGTTTCTCTGGGCTAGCAACTTAACATCTTCCTGTTCTTGCTGTCCTTCCAGGGATTGGAATTCAGGGACTAATCTGAAACTGAGAAAAAGAAAACCTGAGCTGCCTCCTGAAAATGGCTGAATGTTGTCAGCAGCCATTTAGTGGGGGGTGATACGTCGGGATCTGTCTATATATAGAGTGTGCTTTCTCCAACTCCCAGCCATCTGCAGGCTCATGAAGACACACAACACCGACATCTCCCGAGGGAGCCCTTTCAGCTTTGTGCTTTTTCTGGCAAGAAGAAATACAGAGACTTGTGATTTACTGCTGGACACTTACAGGGCTAGAATGAATTGTTTCTTAGGAAACTCAGAATGAGATGAAAACATCAGAAAATAAGTTTCTGTGTTAAAATACTTGCACATCCGAGAGTTTGAAAACTGACTAAATATTTCATATTTCTAAGAACCAGAATGTCCTTTTGTTTCCATTATAGCTTCTGGAACTTCTGAGCCACCTTAGTTCCCTTTCTTGCCTTGGGGATTCAGCATTATGACTGTGTGAGAGAAGTCATTCTCTTTGTTTCTAACTTTCACTTCCTCCAGGAGAAGGGAGTGGCTTAATTAACTGCAGCAATTAGATACAGTGGAACTTCTTAGCTCTTTTTCTTTTTTCCTTTAGAGAAGTCATCAATTATTACTGTTTCTGTGTGATCAGATTCTTCTGTACCTGGAAGACTACTATCTTTGCTGTTAATTGTTCCAAAATCAAGAAAAGTCAATGAATAATTAACTGAGACTTTTCAGTAATCCCAACATTATTTGTTACTTCGGCACCAAGAAAGTAGAAGAAACAAGCTCACTATTGACTCAGTACACACTGAGGACATTTCAATGATTTTTACCAAAGAGCAAAACTTGATAGCATTAACAAAGAAGGTAATGGGGGGGTGGGTAAGAGGTTAGCATTAGAACAGATATTAAAATGAAATTTGGAGAGAGTGAAAGTGAAAATTCTGAGACATGAAATTATAAAATCGAGCAGAAAAAATGAAGATCATATTCTATAAAGGATAGTGAATGTGAAGGCTTTCCCAGTGTAGACATAAAATTAAAACTAGGAAGTAAGGCACAAGGTAAAAATGAAGCCTGGTCCAAACAAGAGGGTTTTCAAATGAATAGCGACCAATTAACTTTGTCTCTACACCAGGAAGAAAGCAAAACAACCTTAGAATAAAAGTGATTGAACCATTATGGGCTTCTCCTGAAATACTGGTTTCAAACTCCTTTGTTCTAGTATTTAGACAAAGTATAGTCTGTCAACTGCTATTTGTTTGATTCACCCTAAGGAGGGGCAGTTTACAAAATACCTTTGTCTACAAACAAAATATGGCTGGTAAAATTCCAAAGTCATGATGAGACTCTTTGAGAAAAGACCTTTTCATAAAACAACAAGAGAGACTTAACAAAACTCATCAGGAGAAATGAGCCTTGTTTATTGTTCTGAAGAATGGTTGGATATGAACAACAACAACAGCAAAATTCTATATTGAAAATTTTGAAGTACGAAAGAAAAAGCCAAAAACATAATAAAACAGAAAAACCTATTGTGCAGAAAACATAATAAAAGTGAACAATTTAACAGCAAGAAATTTCCTTGATCACATATATGTGATGTCAGGTTTTGTTGTAAGGATTGTGTGTGTGTGTGTGTGTGTGTGTGTGTGTGTGTGTATTTTTTCACACAAGTACCTTATAAATTATATGCCATCATAATCTCCATTTATAGGTATGGAAACTGAGAACAGAAATCAAGGATTTGCAGTTATTAAATGGTGAAGTCATGATTAGTTTATTTATTTATTATTTATTTTTTGTCTAATTTCCATCTTAGACATGATGTGAGAAGTCATTGCTTCCAAGTTATAATAAAATGCAACGAATATGAAACAATACAGCTGCAGCAGAGGTTTTAGAGATAAAAAAAATAGTTAAAATAAAAAAGTTTGATGGGAGTCAGAAGAGTTAAAGATAAAATTGAGAAGATGTCACATGTCAGAGAGAGTATAGTAAAAGTAATATAAAATATGAAAAAGTGATATAAAGACAAATTATGAAGGTTTAAAAATAGTAATAGAAGAAAATTTTCTGAACTAATATTCCAAACTGAATATTTATAAATGTTACTGTACATTAAAGGGTGTGTATGTGTCTGCTACAGTCATCATTACATGATAAATTTTAGAACACCAGTGTGGTGGTTTGAATAGAAAATATCCCCATAGTCTCAGGCACCTAGACACTTTGTCCCCAGGTGGTGGAGCTGTTTGGGAGGTTTAGGTGGTTCAGCCTCGTTGAAGGAAGTGTTTCACTGGGGGGCTTTGAGATTAAAATATATTCACCAACTTGCTTTCTGCATTGTGCTTATGGTTCAAGGAGTGACGCCTGCTACCATGCCTGTTTGTTGACATGCCTCCATCATGCCACAATGGACTCATCACTCTTCTTATAATGAAATTATAAGCTGAATAAATACTCTTCCATGAGTTGCACTGATTATGTATCTGAGTCTTCTGACTCTCAAATACAAACAACAAGCAACAGTAAACAGCACAATGAGTAATCCTAAAAGATATTTCATATTTAATTATTGTTTGAAAATTTCATAGATACACCATATAATATGTTTTGATCAAATCTACCCCCTCATTTCCTCCTCTGCAATTTCTCCTGCATCCCCAAGACCATCACTTTTCTCTCCCAACATCATGTGTCCTTTTTTTGAAACCCACGAAGTCCACTAAGTGTTGCCTATAGTACATGAGTATAGGACTATCAACTCAATCAAAGGTGTCCCCTCAAAGAGCCACATTCCTGAAGAAAACTGGCTCTCCCTTCTCTAGCAGCCTTCAACTGGAAATAGCTCCTCAGTTGGGGTGGAACTTTACCGGCCATCTCCTGTAGTGTTATTTCATTTGTATTTTAAAAAATAAAGCTTGCCTGAAGATCAGAGAGTAAAGCACTGCTCAGAGAGTAGGCAGTGGTGACACACACCTTTAATTCCAGTAGTAACTCTGGTTGCCATAGAAACCAGGCAGTAGTGGTGAATGCCCTTAATCCCAGTCCAAGAGAGGAATACAAAACAGGAGGAGGTAGCTCTCACCAGTCTCATTCTGGAATTCCTGGAGGCCAGAGAGCCATGTTGGACTAAGGCAGAGGTAAAAATCAGTGGTTAACTGTTTTGCTTTTCTGGTCTTCAAGTTGAATCACAATTTTTGCCACTGAGTTTGTATTAATCATGCTACAACCCCCTATCCATTCTGGAATTTTATTTGGCTTGATCTTGCACAGATCTTGTAAATGCAGTCCCAGCTGCTATGAATCATATGTGCAATGGTACTATCATGTTGAGCAAATGCTGATTTGTGGTAGACATCTCCTCCCATTGGCTCTTACAGTCTTTTGTGCCCTCTTCTGTAATGAACCCTGAGCCCTGGGATATATGTATAAGCCAATTAGACCTGAACCTTCACTAGTCTCTTATTCTCTGCATGTTGGCCAGTTGGGGTTATTAATCACCATCTCCTGAAAAAAGAAACTTTCTAGATGAGGGTTGAGATATATATTAATCTATGGGTATAAACATAAGCACTTAAGAAGCAATTTATTCCTAGATGTTCTTAGCAGAACAATCGTATTAGGTTCTCTCCTACAGCCTCTGCCAGTGGTACGAAGGAGGAAAATAGAATAATGGAACAAGAAGTGTTAAATGGAGAAATGGAAGGGCAAGATAAATGAGGAAATACTGGGAAGGATGATAAATTCCAAAGAAAATACAATAGAAAATCTACTTCTATAGAACTTTCTTAAATATACATTATATACATATACAAAGGCAGTGTAAATGGGGTTTAACCATATATCAGTGAAACAATGCCTCCCTTCAATATTATAGGCTAACAAAAAAAAAAAACACCCATTGCCAGATATGGGTTCTATCTTTTTAAGTTGTTGGGCAGTGGGGTCTCGCACTCTATCCCCACAAATTATATCCTATTGCCACTGTTCTTGGCTTCTCTCCAGAACTTAATGGTAAGACTCTAATACTTAGAACCACACATTTGACTGATAGGACATGGAGAAATCTAGCTAGTACCACCCTGGATGCTTCATACCTACTGGCTGGATTACAGAGTGTTGTTAAGGTGCTATGCAAGCTACCAGGGGAGGAAAGTAATCACCAGTTTCACCTAGCTGTGAAAACCATAACTAAAACTGTCAGTAAATATTGGCCAAACAAGATATACCAAAGGCACAATAGTGACACAGATGTTATAGGACAAATCACTCATTTTCTGATTGAATTTAGAGCCTGATCCACAAGATAGAATTTATACCTGGTCCTGTCAACTGTACCAAAAACCTGTGGCTAACCAGCTCTAAAGTCAGATGCCTGGTGTGGGCGGTGGGGGTGGGGGCTTATAAGTTTCTGAAGAGAAAACAGTTTACCTATAAAGAGACAAATGAAACTGTTTAAAAATCTCAACATCAGGAACTGAATCACTGCAAGGCAATGAACCATTTCCTTCAATATTTTGACAGAAACTATTTTACAACCTAAAATTTCGTATTAAGCCAAATAGCAATGGACATGTAAGAAAGAATTAGAACATTTGGGAACATAAAATCTAAGACTATTAACTGCCATGTGTAAGAATATATTTAAACACATGCAAGACTGATAAGTTCACAAATAATATAGATTCCAAAACCCAGAAACCCCCTCCCAAGAGAGCAGTGACGAGAAATGCAAAGACCGCTGCTGTGCTGCTGAACCAGATTGTATAATCTGGCCCTCGCTAGACACCAATGCCTAGAACTGGAAAGTTCGGGAGACCTTCATATAGCATACGTGTAGGATTCCAAAATGTGGTGACAGATGTTGACATATTATACATATCAATGATCTTATTATAAATATGAAGGTCTAGCCTATGACAAAATTTAGATAATTTATTTTAAATAACTGATGCCATAAAAGAAATGTAATCTATTTGAGCGTGATTCTAGCACTAATGCTGTATAAATAAGTAAAAGAATGATCATGACTCAAAGTTTGCTCTCTGGCTTCAGTCTGTGGCAGTCTGGGGAAACAACAAATCCTTCAAGGAGATTTGTAACTGTGGTGGTTTGTAAGAAAATGGCCCCCAAGGATAGTGGCACTCACTGTTAGGAGGTGTGGTCTTGTTGGAGAAAGTGTGCCACTGTGGGACTGGGCTTGGAGGTCTTTTTTGTTTAAGCTTCCCTCATTGTGACTGACAGCCGACTTCCTATTGCCTGCAAGATGTAGCATTTTCAGCTCCAGCATCACATCTGCCTTCAGGCCACCATGCTCCCTGTCATGATAAAGGATGGAACCTCTGAAACTCTAAGTGAGTCACTCCAATTCCATGTGTTTGTTTGTTTGTTTGTTTTGTTTTAGTAAGAGTTGCCATGGTCTTGGTGTCTCTTCACAGCAGTAGTAACCCAAACAAAGACAGTAGCCTGTTGGAAGAAAGCGACAGTCATTGGAGAAGCTTGCAGGGATATTGATACCTCCGCTTCTTTCTGTCTTTCTTTCTTACAGACCACAGTAAGGTGCACAGGGTTCTAACACACGCTCCCACTTTGAGGCACTATACAGGCCCAAAGCAACAAGGCCAAGGGTTACCAAGTGAAATTTCTGAAACCAAAGTCAAACTAATCCTTTCCTTCACAGGAGCTGTTCACCTCGGGGCTTTTGTCACAGTGACAGAAGCAGACTGAAATATTTACATAACACAGAAACCATTCATTGGCTTCTGAATTTTGTAATCAAACTACAGATACACCAAGAGGCCCGAACTCTAATTCCAAATTATAGCCTAAATATCAACATCTTTGATGGTGTAAAATTCAATGTCAGCAAACGGAGAGTTAAAGTTGGAAGGGAAGGTGAAGGCAGAGAGATTAAAATCCTATGTTATAGGAAGGACCACAAACTCAGTAGTAACTCCTCACAAATGAATAAATAAAGGAAAGTAAGAAAAAATAATATAAATATAAACAATTTAAAGTCACAAAGATAACCACTACTTTAAAAAGTAAACACTATTACAAATAATAAGCACTGAAAACAGGTGACGGTACTGAGAGCACAGTGTGTCCTTGCTCTTCATAGCAGATGGGACCTAATCAACACGAATCATTACAACGGAGTAAAAGTCTATTTGAAGTTAGATGAAACGATCAGATTAAAAACAACATTTTAGCAACTTTGCTGCTAGGAGTACAACCGAATTTAAGAAAGATGATAAATTTTTCAATATTAATTCTATAATTTGATTTTTTTGTACTAGCAATATTAAAATTAATTTAATTTATATTTATATTTAAAATAAAAACCCATCTCTGTCTATCTCTGTCTATTTTACAGGGCTGGAGTGAAGACTAAATGTGATAAGACGTTTCTGAAAATATCACCCACCTAAGCCAAAAGACTAACAGATGATACCAAGAAAATAAAGGGGGACTAAGCTGCAAGACAGGAGAAAATGTGAAGTGCTGCACGAATCCCAGTTTATGCTGATGAGTGCAGTGCTTTTTATGTGAATTATCCTGTATGAGCTCAGGTGCTTGGACAGCTGGTTCCTATCTGGTAGAGCTGTTCTGGGAAGTCATGGAGCATTTGGGATGTGATGGGTAACTAACAGACATAATAAAAAAGGTAAGACTTTGAAAGTTATACCCACCTTTCCTTTTCTTCTGGTTCAATTCATTCTCTACTTTCTACTTTAGCCATGTGTAGTTTGAGACTGCTTGTTCGTTCCTGGCCGCCCAGACCTGAAATACTCACCCAGAAACTGTATTAACTGCAGTACTGTTTGGCCAATAGCTTAAATATATTTCTAGCTAGCTCTTACATCTTACATTAACCCATTTCTATTATTTTGTGTATTGCCACAAGACTGCGGCTTCCTGGGTAAAGTTCTGGCATTTGTCTTCTTCAGCGGCTACATGGCGTCTCCCTGACTGCTCACCCTCTCTCTCTTCATCTCTGTTCGGATTTTCTGCCTGATTTTACTCTGTTAAGCCATTGGTCAAAAGCAGCTTCTTTATTAACCAATGGCAATAAAACATATTCGCAGCATACATAGGGGAATCCCACATCAACCATGCTGCCACCAGCCACTTTAGCTCACATCAAAATATTCATCTGTTCCCAGTGATACGCCTTTCTCACTAGGATGGTTTCCTGAGACTGGAAACCAAAGTAATTTTATTCTCTCCTGTGTTGTTTCAGTCAGGTATCTTATCAAATTAACAAGGAAAATAGCACAGTATAGATTTATAAAACCACCATACTTTGGAATACACCCATACCGAATCATGTTTATATCTGCTGTGAAATCACTGTGATGCTCTGTGTAAATGTGCTATGCTTCTAATTCTTTACCTGTAAATGGAGTTTGTGTAATGCTTAGGGACAGTAAAATGCCAATAAAGCTAAGGTTGAATAAATCTTCTCAGACACAACAAAGGAGCCGTCCCCAAACAAACAAAAAAAGGGTTCAAGCTCCCCCAACCCAAATCAGACAGCCATTGCTACGTCTTCCAATTTCTGCCACCTTGCCCCAATCAAAAGACAGCACTTGTCCGCTTCTACCCTGCAGAGTTTATGACTGGATAGAGAAACTGGGTGAATATGCCTGACAGAACACAGTACTCTGTCCTTGCTTTATGTGAAAAAAGCTGCAACATGCCATATGCTAGGGTCTATGTTGGGAAGCTGGACGTCATTCAGTTAGGGCAACCATTAAAATGTCCAAAGAACTTAATTAAATTCATAGAAATAGAAGTAAAAATAGTGTTGTTGGAGGTAAGGAAGGAAGGTGATGAGGATTATTATTTTATGAGTCCAGAATTTAAATTTAGGATGAAAATTTACTGAGACAAGTTGGGTTGATCATTGTGAATATATCTAATGAATTGAACAGTAAAAGTGGCAAACCTTATCTCTATCATAACCAAAAGGATAAAACCTCGTCCAAATTGCTAAAAGATAATGAGGTAGTCATGAGAGAGAAATATTTATTCAAGCCCTAGTGTATTTTTATTAACTGGCAAGTGAATTTTGGGCATTTGAGAATGACTGTGAGTGCTTTGTTCAGAGAACATGATGTTGGCTGAATTCCTCTTCCTACAGAAAGATTGCTAGAGAGGAGAATTCCACAATTTCATTTGTAATATCTTCTAATATTTAACAAATGACTTTACTAGGAAATTCTTTATATCTAACTGAAATCCCTCTTAGTACATCAGAAACTATTTCTTATTGCCCTCTTTGGTACAGATAGAGGACTGTTGGGAGACATTTTAAGTCCATGGCCTTTAAGTTTAAAGAACTGTAGTTACTTTACTCCTCCCCTGGAAGGATATCCTATTGCTTTGAATTCATCTTCTGATAGTTCTTAACTTAGCTTCTATTGTCTCTGCAATTCCCTCTTCCAAGAAGAGCCTGCTTGGGTAGTGAGCACCTGAAAAAAAGTACTTAAACCTCATTTGACATTGTCATTCCTATTTCTGTTTATTAACAGTTCTTGGATTCATACAGAGTCACTATGAGCATATTCCATCCTGAGATCACTGACAATGAGATCTGTGGGATATAAGAACACAGTTAAGAGGCCACAGGGACAAGGAAGCTCTTGCCACGGGTGTGTCCTATGAAAAATGAGAATGAGTGGGCATGAACCTGGGGAGGAAGGACTGCTCTCCCATGTCTTCAGATGTGGCTTTGGAAGGAGAGCTCTTTGTGTGGTAAAGCGAGGGGTCATATCTCCAGGGTGGTGGCTTCTGCATACGGCAGGAAATAGAGAAGGTGGGATGAATGAGTAATCTATCTGGAAAACACCGTCTCTAAGGATGCCTTGTTCTCCTGGCTGGGAATGAGGAAACTTTTGTGGCCCCCATGAGATACTAGGCCCTGATGCTGGCAGAATGGAGAGACTCATATTGCTCTGCAGCAGGGCATCCAAGGACTCATGTACCAGTACTGCCTTACCCTTGCCTAGCACATTATAAAGCCGTGCCATCTATACACACTCTTGATCTAAATTATGCTACCAGCTTTCCTGAGCTGTTGGTAAGCCACATACACATACACCACTCACTAGGGAGGGAGATCCATGCACAGTCACATGATCAGTAGAAGAGTTAAGACGGACATTGCCACTTCAGTCTGCCTTGCTCCACAGAACACAGGCTTTCTGGAGGTCTGTCAAAACCGGATATACTTGACGGAGATTCTTCCAGACATCAGAGGATTGCACAATTAGCTACAGAACCTATACCATTTACAAAGCAGGGGCCAAAGTGCGAAAAAAGAGGTGGTGATTGAAATAAGAGGTGTAGAAATAGAAGGAGGAGAAACACGAGGAATAGGTTGATTCCACTAGCACATTGAAGAGTAGTGGCCTATGGAGATCCCAAATAACTTTAGAACAGTTTACTATGGCTTGGGATTGGAAGAAGGTCCTTTCAGCTTCTTGGTAAATATACACTAAAAAGAAAGAATACAATGTCTTAAAACGTGTGTGTTATTCAATAACAGAACTATATTAAAAGAATTACTAGTGCCATTTCACATTAACAGTGTCCTCAGAGCAAATATTATCCCAGATCGAGTGGGCTGTGTACACTGAACAGTTTATGAGTCAAAAGAGAAATAAATGCTCTATTGAAGAAAAGGCTCCTTCTTACCACCCCCAGAGTTTCCTTGCAGATTAGATAATGGCCTATTTTGTTTGAACAAAGCTTTCATCGAAATTTTGACAAGCCACGCACACGGCCTTTGAACTCAGGATCTAAAAAGACCATTGTTGTTTGTTTGAAAAATCCACATTTTATCAAACAGACCATAAGAAGCAGGAAACCAAATGGGTAACTATCTTCGAACCACAAGTTAGCAAACTGTCCCATCCCAACAGTGTTAAGTAGTGTTCAATTTCTTATGCATCAGCTCCAATCAAATTACAATGAAGCATTAGTTTTTCCTTTCAACAGTTTTGGGAGTTGGGGTATAAACTAGTGATAAGCTTAGTTTATTCAGCAGTTAGTTCATGACTTACTCAGATAGGAATGCAGAAAGCATGCAGCCTATGCAATTCTGAAGACCAAATGAAACCACAAGTGACTTACCTAAGCACATACATGAATTAGCTTTGGTCAGCTGTATGAGTGTATATGATCCATCTGAAGACAAAATGGCTTGACCTCTTCTGTCTTATCATGAGTGTGTAAGCCTGAACAATGGGGTAGGGAACTTATTCCAGCACCAATTTGGTACGGGATAATTGTCTGTATTCTGTCAATCATGTATTTAATAAAACGCTGATTGGCCAGGCAGGCAGTATAGGCGGGAAAGCCAGACAGGAAGTAGGGGTGGAGCAAAGAGACTGGGAGTGTTCTGGAAGCAGAAGCTCCATCCGCCACTCCTGCACAGACCACCGAAGCAGCAACATGTAAGCTGACAACTGAAAAAGGTACCAAGCCATGTGGCTAAAGTAGATCAGAATAATGGGTTAAGATAAGTCATAAGAACTAATAAGTAGCCAGAGCTAAGAGCCAATCAGTTTATAATCTTATGGAGTCCTGTGTGTGATTTTCCTTGGGGTATACCAGTTGTGGGGTACCAGGTGGGACAGAAACCCCAACAAGCTGGCCCTCATGTTACACCAATTATCATTATGGTATCTACTTCATGTGAAAGATAAAGATAGGAGAGTGGTCCCACTTTATTACATACTATACACAGCCTCTCGGGATTTTAACATAAATCTGGGGTAACAAAACCGAAGTTCTATGCAGCAAATGAAAATGGATAAAGCAAATAGTGAAGTGGTCAGTGGTAGACTGATGGATGAGGTTCTTATTGATGCTGTAAGGAAATACCACAAAATGTGCTTTTATCATATCAGAGTTCTGAAGGTCAGAAGTCTAATTTGACATGGCTACAGCCCCCCCCCCCCCCGCCCTGGAGACTCTGGATAAAACTGTCTAGTTCTTTGCTTTCTACTTGCAGGGGCTGTTGGAAGCTTTTTGTCTCAGGGACACCCCATCTTCAAACCCAGCACCACAGTATTGCCAAGCTTATTTCTTCTGTTTCTGCTTCTACTCTTCTTTCTCTTTTGGTAACCCTGCTGTCGACACCTTGTTCCAGAGGGACACTTGTCACTACATTTTGCCCTCCTAGATAACCCAGGACAATCTTCCCATCTGCAGATTCTAGTTTAGTCACAAATTTAAGAAAAAATGGTTTGTTTGGTTTATTTCTGTCTTAACCAAGGTTCTCTAAAGAAACAGAACTAATAGGATTAACATTTACATTTAAATGTGTGTGTGTGTGTGTGTGTGTGTGTGTGTGTGTGTGTGTGTGTGTGATTATATATGCAGGTATGTATTTTGTCCTGGCCAGCTTTTATGTCAGTTTGGCACATCTAGAGGCATATGAGAGGAGGAAACTTTAATTGTGAAAATGCCTCCATATTATTATGATGTAGGCAACCCTGTAGGGCATTTTCTTAATTGGTGACTGGTGGGGGAGGGTCCAATCCATGATGGCTGATTTTCCTGTTTCTAGAGAAAAGCACACTGAGCAAGCCATGATGAGCAAGTCAGTAAGCAGCATTCCTTCAGGGTCTCTGCATCAGCTAAAACTCCAGGTTCCCGGTCTAACTTTCTTTGATGGTGAACAGAGATGTAGAAGCATAAGAAAAAGAAAGCATTTCCTCCCTAACTTGTTTTTGGTCATACTGTTTCATCACAATAGTAATCCTAACTAATACATACACACACACACAAACACAAATATACACATGTGTGTGCTATATGTATATATAACATAAATCACATATAAGACTTGTACGTGTATATATAACATATGAAACATATACATACACTATAAATGTATGCATTTGTGTATGTATATTTAAAAGGGATTTACTAGGGTGACTGACAGGCTACTCCAGCAATGGTTGATCCATGTTAAAAAGACCTAGCATCCTGTGGTTGTTGAGTCCATGAGACCGAATGTCTCAGCTAGTCTTCAGTCTATTTCAGAATTCTGAAGAGTTAGGTCCTAACACCCGTGAGTAAAATGCCTTAGCAGCAGGATAAATGAAATTTCCAATGATAGTCAAAGCAAGTAGGCAAAAAGCAAAAGCTTCCTTCTTCCATGTCTTTTATGCATGCTGCTACCAGAAGATGCGGCCCAGATTGAAGGTGGTCTTCCTACTTCAAATGATCCAATCAAGAAAATTCCTCTCACAGCTTCTTAATTTTTTTAGTTTATTCTGGATGTGGTCAAGTTGGCAACCAAGATTATTCATTATAGGCATGTAAGGAGAAATATTCACAATCTCAGAGATTAATACTTAGAAATTTGAGGGGAGGAAATTATTATTCTAACAGAAATGACAAAGAAAATATTGACATCCGATTTGTACTTAACAATTCAGCAAAACACACCTCTTCATTGCACTTAATATAAATTTAGTAGTTTTTAACTATAAACCAAGTACATGCCTGATAAACATGACAAAGCAAATAATAGCCTTAAAACAATCTGTGCTTTGGGAACTTTTGGTGTTACACTTGCTCTTGCTAGTTTTCTTTGCTTGTTTTGAGATAGGGTACCATTTTGTAGTTCAGGCTAGCCTGGGGGCATCTACAGTGTTAAAATTACAGATGTGAGTCACCACACCTCTAATGACTTTCAAATGTATGTATAAACATCATGCACAGGCAAAGAAGATATTTTTAAGATCCACAGTATGGGAAAAAAAAAAACCATGAAAATGAAACGGCACTAATGTCTGGAAGAAGAGCTCAGTTTCCCAACATTTAAAAATATGATTCCATATAATCGCTTCTTGGCCTTTTGGCTAAGTTCAAGTGTAGTATCTGTTCTTATCAACTTAATATATGATACATCCTCTATCTGAGGACAATATATTAAATGGATTTTTGGAATTAGGGGTTGGACAAGGAGCTTACTCCATCCACTCCACGCATTGACCTGGTATTGCAGTAGCTCCATGAACCCCCTCGGGGAATAAAAATATATGATTCCACAAATCAAAACCAAACAGTTGAAGAGTTCATAGAAAAAGATGAGCAAAGATGAGAAATTGACATCAGATATACACATGGACAGCATATGTAGTATGAGAATCTTCTTTTCCTCCCGGGTTAGGATGTGATCCAGATTGCACATTTGTGTGTCCCCTATATTTAGTCAAGTGTTCAAAGAGTTCGTGAGATGATGTTATTAGGTTTGGGTTTGGTCATGAGAGTGGATCCTTCATATTGAGGACAAGCACCCTGAAAAGAAGGTGTTGGACCTGTGAGGATAAGGGAGCTGTCGGCAAAGTAGGAAAAGGGCTCTGCCTACCGGATCTCAAACATGCTGAAGCCTCACCAGCATCACAAAGATTAATGGTATGTTGTACTATTATCTATAAGCTAACCTAATTTGGTGAGATAACAGTGCGCATATGTTGTAGGGAGGAGGGCCCACTTGTTTTTCCCAGCCACCTGGCTAGCTTAGCCCTGAAATAACCACACAGACATTGTATTAATTAAAACACTGCTTGGTCAGTTTGCTCTAGCCTCTTATTGGCTAACACTCACATCTTGATTTAACCCATTTCTATTAATCTGTATATCGCCATGTGACAGTGGCTTACCGGGAAATATTCAGCATGTCTGACTCTGGTGACTCCATGGCAGCTCTCTCCTTGACGCTGCTTTTTTCCTCCCAGAATTCAGTTCCATCTTCTCTACCTACCTAAGTTCTGCCCCTATCAGGCCAAGGTGGTTTCTTTATTCATTAACTAATATAAGTAACACATAGAAGGAAGGAACTCCTATGCCACACACATACACTACCTTGAAAAGATAAATGGAAGGACACTTTAATACACCTGACAATGCACAAGTTTACATGCCACATGATTATTAGTTATCTGATTTTTTTTATAAAATAAAATATTCCCCTATGTGTCCCTTCCAAACACTAGAAGATGCCTAGAGGAAGAATGGTTATTTTATATTTAGCCAAGATTTAACACATGTGATGGCAATAAAGAGAAAATATATAGCTAGGAAAAAGAAGCAATGGAGGTTGGGCAAAGGCAGTAGTAGATCCAATAAAGGCAGAGAAATAACATAGGAAACCATAACAAATTGATAAGAGAACTCTAGAAAATGTTCTGTGGCGGTTTGAGTAAGAATTCACCCCATAGGCTCATAGATTTGAATGCTTGGTCATTAGGGAATGGCACTAGTTGACAGTGATAGGAGGTGTGGCTTTGTTGGACAATGGACTTTGGGGTTTCAAATTCTCAAGCTGGGCACAGTACCTCCATCTTCTCGTGGACTCAGATGCAGACCTCTCAACCCCTTCTCCAGTACCATGTCTGCTTCCATACTACCATGACGACAATGAACTAAACTTCTACCCAGTCCTGATGAAATGCTTTCCTTTAAAAGAGTTGCCTGGGTCATGGTGTCTCTTCACAGCAATAGGACACTGACTAAGACGCCTTATTAATATGAAAAATGACTTAAAACTATGTGATGGAGCAGGACAGCCTGCAGTTCCAGAAGCACAAGGATCTTAAGTGCAAGGCGAGCATGGGAAACTTAAGGAACCTGTGCCAGGAAAAATAGTTGAAAGAGGACTGTGGATATTGCCTACTGGTGGAGATCTTACATACCATGAGGGAGGTCTTTAGGTTCAACCTCCTATATAGCCAAACGTAAAAATAAAATATGTAGGAATTTTTCTTGGAAAGATAGTAGAGTAGATGCTGCTGACGTGGACCTGCTGAACAAGAGGCCCTGGAATAAGAACATCGTTGACTTTATTCTAAAGAGGAAAAAAAAAAGAAAGAGCTTCTACTAAAGAGACACTGAGAAGATACTGAAAGTTTCCATGGAAAGGACAGAGAATAAGACAGACAGAGAGAGAGAGAGAGAGAGAGAGAGAGAGAGAGAGAGAGAGAGAGAGAGAGAGAACCAAGAGAAGCAAGCTTCCCTCATGGAGGGGAGGGAAGTAGAAGTCTTATTCAAAAGTTATTCAAAAGTGGTACTGGGAATCGACCTTCAAGAGAAGTCCAATTAATAAGAAAACTTCCAAATAAAATTCAGAGAGCTATTCAAACTAACAGTTGCATAATACAAAGAAATATAAGAAACACGAAAAAGCAAGGTCATATGACTTCTCCAAAAGATCACTTGCACACACACAACTACTACTGCAGAGACAATGAAATGCATAGCATGCCAGATGAAGGCTTCAAAAGGTTGCTGGTAAAATGATTTCTGACGGTGTCACTACTGCACCAGTAGATGTTATAAGCAGGTCACCGCTGCAGTTCACGTTTCATAGCTAGGTTGGTGTCTTCCTTTCTCATGGTAGCATGGGAATACTTTTCCAGTACCATAGGCACTAGTTATTTGCACGTACTTAATAACGGGGTTTTATTTTAAAGAAAAATGAGTAACAACAAATGCTGGTGAGTGTGTGGGGAAGGAAGTACACTTATACATTCCTGGTAGGAATATGAATTGGTGTAGCCCCTATGGAAATCATTATGAAGATGTCTTAATAGCCCTGAACACAAAGCTGCATAATACTCAACTCTACCATGTGTGTGTGTCCTAAAAGACCCTAAGTCATCATATTACAGATGTATTTTCATAAACATGCTTACTGCTGCACTGTTCAATGAAATAGAACTAACCTAGGTGTCTGTCGTCCAAGAAACAAATAAAGAATATGCAGTATATGTTCACTCGGGAACTTTATTGAATCATAAACAGGATCATAAAAGATTTACAGGAAAATACATAAAAATTTAAAACTTTATGTTAAGTGAGATAAGCCAGACTCAGAAAAACGATAGGCTGCGTATATCCTTTCTGTTGTGGAATTTGAATTTAGGTGTGTGCAGTACTGTCTGTGTGTGCGTGTGTGTGTATGTGTGTATGTGTGTGGTATGTGTGTGTGTGTGTAGATCATGAAAGCAGGAAGGGGGTGGAAAAGGAGAAAAAGAATAGAATGAAATTTTTACTGCTTGCAAACATATAGAGGGACTATTTGAAGGAAGTCGGTGAGCAGTAGCAGGGAATGTGGGTGAAAAAGGTGGGTGGGTTATAGCAAATTATAATGACATATAAGCATAAAAATGCCATAAGAAAACCCATTAAAATTAAAGTTAGGCAAAAGTTGACAGCAAGTAATAAATACATCTCAGTGTTTATCAGTCTTCTATCACACCCAAGGAACCGTGTTCAGTTCCCCGTACAAAACAAAGAGACTAAATCTTGAAATAATTTTTGACTTTTTTTTATTATTTAATAGACATTAAAACCACTAAGGTATATGGTCTCTAGTTGGAAAATTCAGTGTGTTATCTTTTATTTCTAAGTTTTTTATGACAAAGTAAAATAATAAAGTAAAATTTAGTGATGTTTTATGCTTATAGACAGCTTAATTAAATAATAAAATGAAATTAAACTATACAATGAAAGAGAAAGGAAAGAGAAAGTTTAGTCCTAGGAAATATTAATAACAAGATGCATCTATAAAATGTGTTGGATTTAAAGCTAAGGAAAGAATGACAAGCAGGATAACAAGAAAAATACATAGTGGAGAAAAGTCAGGGATTCTCAGACCTTTCCACACACTTCAGGGCCAGAAGAGGTAAAATGACACGTACAAGAGTCTCCAGGCGTGCCCTATAGTCTTGTACGGTGCCAACCAGTACCAGAAGGCAATATTCTACTGTCATTATTCCTACAGGCTTCAGGCTAGGAAAGGGTTGATGGTAATGATATTTAAATACAATTCAAAATCAGAAACAAATGTGAGCTGAGTGAAACCAAGGAGTGTGTTCAGTTTCCAAACGCTGACAGGGGAGAAATGACACCCCTAAGAAAAAATGGGAGAGGAAAGGAAACAGAACTTGAGTAATTTCCTCTGTCTCTTCTAATGTAGTTGACGGCAAAAAAAAATCATCTGAAGCAAGTCAACCAAATAATCACCATTGTTAGTCTATTTAACAGAGAAATTAAACATTAAGAAAGATAACAATATTAGCTAGGTTAGGTGATTGATGACACAATCACCTAATTGTAATTATAATCTATGAAAAAATAATTAATAAGCTGGGTTTCCTTAAAGCTAGACATCACTCAGTCAGTAAATTGCTTGCTGCACAAGCTTGAGGACCTGTGTTTAGCTCTCCGGAATCCACGCATAAGCCACATGTGGTGCAGTAGCCTAGCAGCCCTTACACTGGGAAGACAGAGGTAGACAGATCTTTGGGGCTGCCTGGCCAGCCCATCCAATAAATCTGAGGATTATCCGAACAATGAGAGAGTCTGTATCAGAAAAGAAGGCAGAGAGCAATTAAGGAAGACACCATACACCAATCTTGAGCCTTTGTACACTCCATAGATGATCATATGCATACACATTCCCACATAGACATGCAGGAACACACGCATATACTACACACCAAAACTAAAACACAAAATAACAACCAAGAAAAAGAATCCTCCTATGCTGTGAAAGTCACAACGAAGATAATGCGAAACCAAGTCAATCCAGGTAGTAGTGACACTTTCTTGTGTCACTCATGTTTTTATTATTTATGCTAATAAAATTTATTATTAGAACATTTTTAATTCCACAGTAAAACCGAGTAGAAGGTAGAGCCAGGTCTAGTATAGCCTAGCTTCCTCCCACAGCATCCACACCACTGCCATTGCAGCAGCACGTCTCCTAGATTCCATGAACCTCTGAACCACCACCATCACCCAAATAGAAAGTTCGTCCTGCCAGAGGGCATTTTTTGTTTTTTCTGTGACACAATGTCAAGGTATTGTTTGGTTCAAAGTGTCTCCCCAAATGGCAGTGCTGGCGGCAATGTCCTGATCAGAAGGGCTCTGGCTAGGTAAACAGAGTATGGCTATTGGGCAAACAAAAACCTAAAGGCTGGTTTCTGTTTACCACAGATGTATATCTCTCGGGCAGATTTCTGTTTACCGGGGACTTACCTCAATCTGTCTGTAAAGGTCAATTACTGTGGGCAAGGGCAGGTACTTTCAAACAGCCTTTACCAGCGTAAAGACCCTCGTCTTGCTGATTGTCACATAAGATCTGCTTGCTTTCCACCAGCTTGTTGCCCTCTGTGTCCACACCCCAAACTGCCTTAGAAGATTGATTCCCCAATACTCCTTTCCTTCTGTCCACATCTGATTCAGGGGCATCCCGGTCTCCTTGCTTATAGGTATCTTGTGACAAGAAAGAAAGGAGCAAAGCAAAGGAAAGCAGCAGTGAAAGTGCAGATTTATTAAAAGTGGCAGGAAGTGCACAGAGAGCTCTCCCCAGGACGGGCGCTCCTGAGTACTGTTCTGGAGTTCATCATTTGATTTAGAGGGAGAGACCAACCCCCAGGGTGGGAATAGGATGGATCCTTACACTGATTGACAAGTACAGTTAATTGGTGCTATCTCTCTATCCCTCTTCTCTCTCTCTCTCTCTCTCTCTCTCTCTCTCTCTCTCTCACACACACACACACACACACACACACACACATGGAGCAGTGTGTACCCAAATTTTAAGTATGTGCATGTCCTGTCATGCATGTGCATGATGTGGTCAATAGGACTTTTTTACTAACAAGTCATTCCAAGAACGGATGATTGGCCTTCACCATATTCATGCCCAACACTAGTCTGAACTGAGCTGGCCTTTTTTATCTCTATGAACCTTGTTTTACTTCAACACAAATTATCAAGAGAGAAGGCACTGAGTTTTGCTCTTTCAGAAAAGGGCAGAAAAGAAAGATTTCCAACAGGAGATCACCTGGGTCCCTGGGCTGTTTAAACTTGCTTACCTCATTTATATTCATGCTGATGTTTCAGTGTTACATGGTTTGGACTAGTCTGTGATGGTGTGGAGTCCCCATTGCGGTGTTACACAGAAGTCTTTCGGCTATGGTATAAGAAGGTTGAATCCCTATCACGCAATATTAAGAAATGGGTGAGATCTGTAAAAGTTGATTAGGCTCTGCTTTTATGAATGGAATAATCAGTTCTTGCTACCAATGGAACAATTAAAGTTAAGAGTATGCTTGCCATGAACAAAACAAGAAACAGGTTGGCTCTGTCCATCACTCAGTCAATATCTCTCATCGTGAAAACCCATGTCACCCGAGGATTACCAACAAGAAGGCCATGAATAGAGCTATCAGTCAAAGTGGAAAACATTTTAAAATGACTTACTGATGGAGGAGGGTTATCTGTCTATTGTGTTATTTTCATTGGTCAATAAAGAGACTGCCTTGGCCCCTTGATAGGACAGAAAATTAGGTAGGCGGAGTAAACAGAACAAAATGCTGGGAAGAGGGCTATGAGCCAGAAGCCATGGAGCCAGCCACCAGGTCTTTTTTTAAAGGGAGAGAGACCACGCCCCAATGGGCTGGTAACTCAGCGGCGATTGGCTGAAGGAGCTGAAGGAACTCCCACAGCAACTTACCTGTTCTACAGAATTGTTCTGCTCACAACAGAAAATGAATTCAGTTTAAGAACCCTAAAGTTCTCCTCAGTTCTGCCTATTTATCCATTCCCTGGGCCACTAACAGTCACCAATCATTTCATTACTTTATCATTTCACATTTTCAAAATGTCTTATTGCTGTGATAATAGAGCACATAGACTTTTCACACCCAGAAGCCACCAGTGGTGTGCATTTAATTATCATTTATGTGTCTTCTTGACTTGAAATTTCTTTTTTTTAAACATTGAATAATTTTCCATTGTCTGGACATATCACAGTTTATCTCTTTACCTACTGAAGGCATCCTGGCTATCTCAAGATTTGGCAATTATGAATAATGTGATTATAAATATTCATTGGCATTTTTGTTTTGTTAGTATACTTTAAAATTATTTCTTCTCATTTTGATATTATAAAATAACATCATTTCTTCCTTCTCTTTGCTTTCTTTAGACTCTTTCACAAGGCCTCACCAAAGAACTACTGACAACTAGGGAATGCTGGGAGTGAAGGAAATAGTCTTCTCCCGGGAAAGCAAACCAGCTGGTTTCCCCATACTAAATGGTGAACCCTGAAAGCATATTGTTAGCATCTGTTCTCAGCTCCATCCACTAGGTAAGCACCGAGGAGTAAGGATGTTAGTTCACATACTATGAGCATGTTTGGTTTTAGAAGAAACTTCTAAAGGACTACTCATTTCCTGTTCAGGCCAGCAACAAGCAGGAGTTCTGTTGCGCTTGCCTTCTATATTTGATGCCAGTAATTGGAGGATGCTGATTTTGATAAGTGTGGTGTGGCCTCATTATGCATTGTGGCTGCAATGCACAATTCTCTGATGAAAGATGGGACTTTTAAGAAGTGATTAGATAGTTAAAACTCTTACCTCACTTGTGGATTAATGATGTTCTTAAGAGAGTGGGCTACTGATAACTGTGATCAATTGACGTTCTGTGTCATACATGAAAACTCACCTTTCCACCATGTCATAGCACAGCATGGAAATCTTCACTGATTCTAGGACTTCCCCAGCCTCAAAGACTGTAAGCTGAATAAGATCTTGTCATTTATCATTTATTCATCTTATGATGTCTCTCCACCTGGAAATGTTATTTGATGAAGTGGCTGATCAGATACTTTGCCTATTTTGTAATTAGGTTGTCTGCTTTATTTCTGTCAATTTCATGAGCGATTTATGCATTTTAGCTACTACTCCTTTTATTAGTGTCTTCTGCAAATCTTTCCTTCAGAATCACCACTTAGCTTTCTTTTTCATTTCTTCTTTCTCTCTTTCCTTCTCTCTTTCTTCTCTCTCTCTCCGTCTTTCCCTCCCTCCCTCCCTCCCTCCCCCCTTCTCTCTTTTGAGACAGGATCTTTTTGTGTAGCCCTGGTTATCCTGGAACTCTCTTTGTAGACCAAGTTGGCCTCATACTCACAGAAGTCCACCTGCCTCTGCTCCCGAGTGCTGGGAATCTGCCCTGAGAGATCTAGTTCTGTGGTAAACAGAAACCAGCCTTTAGGTTTGCCCAATAACCATCCTCTGTTTGCATGTCCAGAGTCCTTCTGATTAGGACATTGCCGCCAGCACTGCCATTTGGGGGGCTACTTTGACCAAACAGTACCTTGACACTGTGTCACAGAAAAAACAAAGAATGCCCTCTGGCAGCACAAACTTTCTATTTGGGTGATGGTGGTGATTCAGAGGTTCATGGAATCTAAGAGACGTGCTGCTGCAATGGCAGTGGTGTGGATACTGGCGGGGGGGGGGGGGGCTAGGCTATGCTGGACCTGGCTCTACCTTCTACTCGGTTTTACTATGGACTTAAAAAATGTTCTAGTCATAAACTTTATTAGCTTAAATAATAAAAACATAAGTGACACAGGAAAGTAAGTGTTATTGGAAATGTGCGGGGAGTCACGACACATTCCCAGGAAAATCAGAGTCACCTCTTGGGGTTCTGCTTATTGTCTGTAATAAAAGAATTTAAGAACAAACTCAAACAGAAGCTAAAGAATAATTTTAGCAAAATTTAAAAAGGAAAACCCTAAGGGAGACAAACTGTAAATCTTAGCAGCTCTCTGGAGGAGGAGAAAGGAGAAAAGAAGGACAAAAGCCATGAAGTTTGAATTAACTAGTATGGACATAAGACATAGGATTGACAATCAATCACATGATGGGAAGGGGGACTTTCAATAAAGAAGTCCAAGAGCCAGGGAAAGCATGTTTGGGCTCTAGCCAGCATCTAAAATGAAGAGATAGAAAAGAACAAAGAAGAAAAGAATTCACAAAAGCAGGCAGATTCAAGAGAACCTCAAGGAGGCACATGAAGATTTTACTAAGGGAAAAAAATTCTATGATGGGAAGGTATGTTAAAGGGCTAAGTATTCCTCTTGTCTTTAGCATGACTTATAATGGACCCACCTTCTTGATGCCTTATCCTTCAGCCAATCCAATGGGATTAACTCTTTTAAAATGTAACAAAATAAAATATAATAAGATAAAAAACTACCATGTTGAAATTGGACAAGACAGTCCAATAGAAGGAACAGAGCCCAAGAGAAGGCACAAGAGTCAGAGACCTAGTCATTAATACACACAGGAATCCCATAAAAGCGTGAATCTTGAATCCATAATATAACCAAGCATAGAGAACCTGATTTTCTGAGTCTATGGAACTAATATCTCGCAAAAGGGACCCTGGGTTTTCAGTGATAGAAGGAACTTGAATACTGTGCATTGATAAAGAAATAAAAAGGTAAGAGTAGCTCAGAGTGATCCTTTATAAAAGCAAGGGTAAGAGAGATGGTTCAGCTGGCAAAGGCACTTGCTAGCAAAAGCCTAACAGCCTGAGTGAGCTTGATCCTCAGTAGAGTCAGGCTTTCTTTGGACTTCCAGCTTCCAAATAGTGACACAGCAACTACTTATTAATGATGAAAGCTTGGCTTTAGCTTAAGCTTGTTCCCAACCAGGTCCTATAACATAACATATTTACATTAATCTACATCCTGCCCCGTATGTAGCTCGTTTCCTTTCCTAACTATAGTGCATGTCTGACTTTTTCCACACAGTGGTGGTGAATTCTCTGCCTCTCAGATTCTTTCCCTAGGTTTCTTTCCCTCCCAGAAGTATCACCTATCATCTCCCATCTAGTTATGGGCCACTCCGCTCTTTATTAAACCAACCAGAAGGTGCTTTGGTTGAGGCATATCTTCATAGTACGCAAAAAGATTATCCTACAATACCTCAGGACTCTAATGATGGGAGGAAAGAACTGACTTCTGGGAAGTGTCTACTGACCTCCTTATGTATACCATGGCACCCATTTAAAAACACACAGAGGACTGGCCGAGCACAACGCTCCACAATTTTATCCTTCTTCGAAACAGTGAGAATATGAAAACAAAGTAGCCCAAAATCAAAGAGTATTTGTCCAAGGAAAATGTCTGGATCTCAGTAAGAACAGTGGTGAGCTTTGTGGTTTTGTAAATCCCTCATTTCAACCTCTTCTCCTCAACATCATGGTGGCCTCTAGAGAAGACAGCCTCACCACCATGAAAACTGTGACATTACAGAGTAGACTTTCTCACAGGTTATGTTTTTAATTTGAACTTATGCCTAACGAAGTTATTTGCTGCTTACTTAGTAAAACTCATCATTTACAAATTAGCTTTCTTTTCTAGCCACAACAAAGCAATAGCATGATGTGTTTTTGATGTTGTTGTTGTTGTTGTGTGTGTGTGCAATAGAGTATAATTATTGGCAATGAAACTGCAAGCCCTAGGATTAAATGGTGTTGCTCAGCAACAATGATCATTAATGCCTGGATGCACTTCCATTAATTCTATTTTACTCATTGTTGAATTTAAAACACAAAAATTTTAAAGATATGATTTACTGCTATTCTAGATGTTTGAAACAAATTAATTTAGACTGTCAGAACTTTAAATGCTCTCTATTATCCTCTACAAAGTAGCAAGCAGAGTGTATTCTTGGTAAGTAAAGCCTAGTTTTAAGAACTCTGGCTTATGTCTCTGGTCTCGGTCTTCTATTGTGCCCAATAGTGTTATTCCACAGCCTGGTTTAAAGACTTGTGTCAGGGTGAAAAGCTCAGGAGTTCATCGTTTCACTGTCGCTGAGAGTAATAAAAGGCGTGCGGTAAGAACCCAGGCTCAGTCTACAGATTCAGTGTGGAATCAATTAGAAACCTGGCAAGAACTCTGGATATGCAGCTTGAGGTCGAGACCTGAGCCCCAGTGGAAAGATGGAAATCTTTGGAGGTGGGGAAGAATGAAAACATTAAGACATATAGAAATACATATGTTCCTGTATCCAGTGTATCTTATACACACGTAGAAGGAGTTTTGCAGATGTTAGGAGTTAGAATCCGAATTTCCCTGAAAGAGGTTGGGATTCTGCCAGCCTCTGCCCCTTGCGCAGAATCTGTGAAGTGCATGGGCTTTTTCAGTTGCTCTTTAATCCTCAAGTTCCATCAGACATAGTGGGCAGAAGCCAACTCCAGTCAACACTGGGTGTAAGGGAAGACTTACGACCACGTATTTTCTACCTTTCAACTTCCCACTTGGTCTGGAGGAAACTTCTCCTCAAGTCCCTTCAATTTAATACATTTTCTGGAGAAAAACAGACAACAAAAAGTGGTCAAAACTTCTCTGTACAGTCATAAAAGTAGGAAACTTTCTAGGTACTTCTTACAGTATTGCTGTAGAATAATCCTTTAGTAGACCGTGTGAATATATAGTATTGTGATTGGTTTAATAAACAAGCTGACTGGCCAGTAGTTCAACAGGATAAAGCTTGGTGGGAAAGCCAAACAGAATAATAGGATGAGGAAGGGCAGAGTCAGAGGAGTTGCTAGTCAGACGCACAGGAAGCAAGACAGATATAAAATGAGGTGACAAGCTATGAACTGCGTGACAACATATAGAGTATTAGAAATGGGTTAATTTAAGTTTAAGAGTTAGCTAAAAACAAGTCTGAGTTATTGGCTGAGCATTTGTAATTAATATGAGCCTCAGTGTGTTTATTTGAGAGTGACTGCAGGACAGGAAATCTCTACCAACACAGGATAAAATTAAAATAAAAGCTATGACTAAGCAAAAATCTTGGAGGGTATGAACTAGATCTAAAGCACATTCTATATTTGTTAATAATTGATTTATGTTTTTTCAGATTTAAAGCTTTCTTATTACTTTGAGTGTTTTGTTTCGGAAAGCACTTTAAGAAGTATGAACTAACAAAAACACTGGGCATAAACTGTAATTTTTAATCATAAGATATGATAAATGCAGAACCAAGACAATAAAAACAAAATACATGCACAAATGTTGTCATACAAGTCTGATTTAGTGAAGGGAAACCACAACAAAACTATAATTTCTGGAATGAGAATCTTAGGTTACCTAGTAACAACACACAGAAATTTGTATAAGTGAGATTTTATCTCTACAAGTACTTGATTTTGTTATGCTTTGGGTTTTAAAATATGATGTGTCAAAGACGAATTTATTTCCCTTGGATTTTGTTTCCAAGTAATTGTGGTGTTTAATTTGAGGCTGTCTAATTTTGCAATGGGCTATCAATAATATGATATACAAAATAACAACCAATAGTCTGGAGAGTTCTATTGGTTGTGTCCTTGAGGTAAAGTGGATGTATGATGATACACATAAGCAAATACTGACCTATTATGGTTGGATTTACCTTACATTGTTTTCAACACAATAGCTCAAGGATCCTAAAGTCATACTTATGGCATATTTGCATGTCAACCTATAAATTTACTTCTCGTCATATTGTAGATAGGATAGTGATTATATGACACAAAGCATTTCAAATGCTAAAGTATATACAGTAGCCCCTCATAACTACCACAGATTGTCTACCATATTAAAACACTACAGACTATCTTGTTTAAATCACAGAGATGAGTTTCATCATCGTTCTGGAGGTTAGATCAAGGTGTTAGCAGTTTCACCTAAGGGCTCCTCGATCTACAGATAAAGTTGCCTTCCAGCTACATGGCATTTTCTGTGTGCACAGGCATCCCTAGTGTTTCTCTGTTCTTATAAGGAAACCAATAGCCCCAGATTATTATTTTCTAAGTCTTAATTACCATAATACAACTTCTCTCCAAATATGGTCATATTGGGAGTCTGAGTTTCACTCTAAGAATTTTAAGGAGACACAAGGTAATACACAGCAGTGTAGAACCTCTGGAAAATAGTAGAGGTTTCCATTATGATGCTTATAGCTAAACCAACATCACAGGCCCTCTAGCCTCTATTTTTTTCATATTTTATAATTTTAATCCCAGTGTTCTATTCCATGCCATATATCTTTGCTGCTAATGTCAAAATGGCCATAGCTATTTCTAGGTGTTCTCTGCTGTTGGGATCATACTAGAACTGACTTCAAAATTCTTTCTGATTGTAGAGATTGTAGAAATGCTGATTTTATCTAGGATTCCCCAGAGGAAGAGAAACAAATGGATAAAAATAAATCAGATTTTATCAAGTAAGCTTTAAAATAGTAACAACAGACAATTAACACACAGATACTAAGAACCCAGTACTTATCCTTGAGGCCTCAACAGTTGCAGAAGTCCCAGAACAGCTGTCTATCCAAAGGAGTTCCCGCCAGTTGTCACTCAGTCCACAGGGCATGTGCCCAGAGCCAGGGAAGTTTCTATAGAGCAGCAGTTCTCAACCTGTAGGTCATGACCCCTTGGTGGGACAGGGGTCAAAAGATTCTTTCACAGGGTCCCTAAGGTCATCAGAAAACACAGATGTTTGCATTATGACTTATAAAAGTAGCAAAATTAGAGTTATGAAGTAGCAGCAAAAATAGTGTTATGGTTGGGGGTCACCACAACACGAAGAACCTTATTAAAGGGCCACAGCAGTAGGTAGGTTGAGACCCACGGCTGTACAGCCTTTGGTCTCTATCTGATGGTGCAAGCTTGGAAAGCCTGCTTCTACTGACAGTGCAGGAATGGGTAGAAGCAGCCGTTTAACTGAGCAAGTCAACTCAGTCACAAGTAGAAAGGCCAAGCAAGCAAAGGGAAGCCAGACCAACTTCCTTTGTCAGCCCTTTTTATCTGTGCTCCTACCAGAAGCTGCTGCCCGCAATGGGTGGGCCTCCCCTCAAGAGTTAGCACAATTGTTCAGGTAAAGGTTCCTACTTAGTGTAATTTTGACATTAGAACCAACCATAATAAATGTTAATAAGTTCCAACTGATCAGTGTATAAGTGACGGGAGTAATTTTAAATGGTGTCTTTTTATCCGAACAAAAGTACAGTCATGGAAAACAAGCAAGGAAGGTGTGAGATTGTCAACATTAGAGAGTATAGACCACTCCAAAAGCACACAGACTCTGACAAAAGGGGTATTAAGCAATATCCTGCTGATCCTTTAAGGAAATAGCATCTTGATGTTCAAAACAAGTGTTTCTTGAATTAGAATTGGCATGTCTTTTCTTATTAGAATGAAAGATACTGAGGTTTTTGCTTTTTCATGAAATGGTAGAGTTGATTTACTTTTTGTAGGAACCAGAAGGGTCAAGGACACCAGGAGAACACAACTCAAAGAATCAACTAAGTAGGTCATTGGGCCTCACAGAAACTGGAGCAGCTATCACAGAACCTGCCTGTGTCTGCACTAGGTCCTCTGTGCATGTTATGACTGTGTACTTGGCATTTTCATGAGACTCCTACCAGTGCGAATAGGGGTGTCTCTGACTCTTTCATTTGCTCTTGGGACTCTTTACTTCCTACTGAGTAGTCTCACTTAGCCTTTGTGGGTTGTGCCTAGTCTTATATTAGCTTGTGTGTTCAGTGGCTATCTCTGGGAGGCCTGTTCTTTTCTGAAGAGAAAGAGGATTGGATCTGAGTGTGAGGGGAGGTAGTACAGAGGGATTGGGAGAAGTGGGGAGAGGGGAACTTGGGTTCAGATGTATTGCAAACAAACAGACAAACAAGCAAAAACCAAAGACATGGGCATAATCAAGTTATAACTAGAGAGAAATTAGGTAGAAACTTGTGTCCCATAGTAAAGATTATTCTGTGAGCATCTCCAGAGTTCAAATGTGGTGGATTCTTTTCAATTAGCAAAATATAATAGCCGGGTGCAAACTAGATGAACAGGGAGACAAAAAAGAACCAACAGGAGGTCTCATCTCCTATTTGTTAACTATTTAGGTTTTATTTGAAGCAGAAGATGAAGGTCAGGTGCACAGAAGAAAAATCCATCATTTTTGATTACTCTCCATTTCTCAGGTACTGCTGCTTACTCAGTACGAAGAATCTAAAAAGAGCCCCCAAAAACTGTGAGCACAAATAAGTCACACAGTCTGACTGAATGATGAACTCAGTTGCCGTTCCTGAGAGCTCAGGAGAAATGTCTCCAGTGTTTTACTTTTAGAAAGTTATTCTTTTAGAGGATGGCTATGGTAATGAAAATTAGGAATGGAATTGCATGTGAGCTCTAACTCATATGATGTAGAAGCTTCTAACTGCTAGTTAACTGTTATGCTGATTCTGTGTAGACCTACGAAGGGGGCAGGTCAACTTGTGAGAACACAATTTGTTGGCCTTTTCATAGCTTTCTTAAAGGAAATACAGACACTGAAAGATCTTGTCTGTGACCTGTATTAAAAGTCAAAAGAGAGTGTCCAATGTTTACAAAATGCTTAGATGTCTTTGATGGTGGTATGGACTTCACATTCAGGAAACTTAGAATTTGTCACAGAAGAAGAGGTTGGTCCTCTTGAATAGAGCAGTAGAGAACTCCTTACTTTAGGAATGATCTCTACCTTTTAAGCATTTACTGGGCATGTTATATTTCAGGAAAGGGGAGGTGCATGGAGATGCTACAAGAATCTCTCAAGAAATCCAGGTTAAAGTTCAATTATTAAGAGTATTTCTTACAGTTAATTTACTCCTGTCTTCATCTACTAAGACATGAGCAGGCATTTAATGAATGGGTATCAATGGCAAACGTTCTCTCCATACCTTTATCAGATGATTGAAGGGATTATTATGGTAGTTAAAATCCGGTCACAGAGAAGCAACTAGAAATTAGAGGGTAACAAGAAGCAAATTGCTATGGGTCTGGGGTTGTTCTGAGATGCACCAGTCTAACCATGAATAAATCTCAACAAAGAGGCTTTATTCAAAATACTGGCATAGGATACTCATGGTGCCAGGACTGCACCAGAGCACACTCAAAATGCAGCTCCAAATTACATTAATCAGAACTTATAAAAGCAAAACTCACAGTGCTGTGTACTTCCCTCCCTCATGCAATTAGGGTGAAAGACACAGCTTGACATAGCTCCTGCCTATGTATAATTGGGCAAGCAAGCTTGTTTACAGAAGCAAAAACATGCAGTTTGTACAAGACAGGCAATTACAAGAACAACCTCTAGCATTTCAGGAAGTTTTCTGTCCTTGGGCAAGTGAAGCTTACAGGTTAAAAGCATTTTTGTTTCATACTTCTCTTAAGCGCAGTAATTTCAAACATAATGTTCATCCTCTGTTGACATGGGTTTTCTGTCAGTTCCAAAGGAATACATATTAATCATAAACTGGTTGATTTATAAGATGCGTATTAGCTCAGACATCTTGTTAATTAATTCTTACATCTTAACCCATATTTGTTGTCTGTGTTAGTCATGTGACTTGGTACATTTCATCAGTGAGGCATTCTCAACTGCATCCTCTTCATCTGGGTTACGACTGTATACTGAGTTTTCCTCTTCCCAGAATTCTCCTGTTCTTGTTGCCTTGCCTCTACTTCCTGCCTGACTACTAGCCAATCAGTGTCTTATTAAAAATAGCACAAGTGACAGGATAAAAGACCATTGTCCCACAGCACTCCTCACAAAATCCCTGGGAAGTAGGGCAAGACTTGAAAAAAGTGATGTTATTTTTCCAAAATTTATGATATATTGTATTTTCATTTCTTCTATTCAAAAACATAAATTCTGTAAAATCAAGTACAGAGAACTTGTAAGAGTTTAGACCTCCAAGACAGAATTATTAATCACAATGTAGAATGTTATTTCAATTATGCATAAAATATTACCAAGAACTCAGACACATACATATTTATTTGTCATTTTTTCTGTATGAGTGGGTGTGTGTAATGCAAACTATTCTTCAGTATTTCTTTTAGTCAACATGTGTACCAATATCATTTTATGACATTATTAATTGATCACAAATGTACTAATAAAGGTATTAGTTGTTTGGAAACAAAACAAACTGATGATTGTGTTTTGTCTTAAAAAGTGAAGATCAAGGTAACTACATTGGATGGAGAACATTACATTCTCAATTTTATTCTTTTCTGAATATTTTCTCTTTTAAGATAATTGTGTTGTGTTTTTTTGACAGGTGGATAAACAAGGAAGCAAAAGAGAAAGAGGCTAACAGTAAGGGATAAAGCAAGAAAAACATTCAATTATAATGTTCCCTCCATTAAAAAATGACCAAATATTTAAATACTCTCTGGTTCTTTAAGGGGAAAATATATAAATACTAATAAAACTCTTCATCCAGATTTCCTACCTGAACAAATCATTTACCTCTGGCCCAAGCCAGACCAAGTATATGCTAATCTTTCTAGGCAAGGTTTGCTTCCAAGTAGTGAATCTTACTTACAGTAAATAAGTAAGTAAATAAATAGCGAATAGTAAATAAATATGAGTAAATAGAGAATCTATTCACTATTTACTTATAAATATAAGTGAATAAATATAAGTAAATAGTATACATATAATATATAAATATAAGGAAATAAATATAAGTAAATAGTGAATAGTAAATAAATATAAGTAATAACGAATAGTAAATAAATATAAGTAAATAGTGAATCTATTCATGAAAACTCTAGGACTGTGAAGGAGAATTTTGACTCAAAGCTTTTTGTGTGGTCAAGGTGACTAATGACTTTAAAGAACACAGGGACCAGTAAATTCCCTGAGAGGTTCGAGTTCTCTGGTCTAATTTGTTATTACCATTATTATTATTATTTCTTATGCTGAAGTAATACTTGGACCCAGTAAATGGAAATCTTTGGTTGCTTACTTTATTCCTACTAAGAACTCACATAAAGCCAAGGTCCAGCTGGGGAAATACATGTGAGGACAAATACACTAATAATATGATTATTTGGCATCATTTTTGCTTTCAGAACATTACACAGAATCCCCTCTATGAGGATTCTTGAAAGAAATTTCTTTCTGTTCTCAAATATGATTAAAAGCAACTGAGCATTAATTTGTTTGTTCTTATTATGGACAACATGGATGTTGCAACAAAATCTGTTTCTGGTTTTATAGTGTTCATGATGTGCAGCCTAGACTTTTCTAGACCCTAGCAGTAAAGGACACAAATTACATTAACGTTTGAGAGGATCCCTTGCACATACATTTGCATATATCATGTATGCTTGCATTCATTGGCTGTAAATGGCAGAATCCAATTGTTATAGCTTAAGCAAAAAATATATATTAATTATAATGATTAGATACAATCCATAAAACCCAAGAACAGAGAGGCACCTTCCTCAGGAACATCTATAACCAGAGGCTCAAGTAACATTAGGGGACTCATTCTGTTCTCTCACTCATATATTCTCTCTCTCTCTCTCTCTCTCTCTCTCTCTCTCTCTCTCTCTCGTATTTGTTGAGATGACTTGTGTCTATTACGTGATCGAGTTTGAAGAAGGTTTTGTATGTTTCTGAGAAAACTGTGAATTCCTTTCTGTTGTTTTGAATATTCTGTATCCATACATATGTACATACACACAAGTGACACAAGCACACACACATACACACACGTTAAGTCCAATTTATCTAGCATGTATTTCAGCTCTAAATTTCTTCCCCAAACTTTAAGGAAAATTATTTCAGCTAGCTCTTCACTGTTCACATTCCAACAATTTTTAAAGTTAGGAATTTAACAAATTTAATATTGTTGGAAGTACTGGAAATTGATTCTAAGAGTCTCAAATCAATGGCTTTCCACCATTATAGTTGCTGATATACAGTACAATGAGCCTAAAATATTTCTCAGCTCTGACATTCATGTGCTAGGTAAAATGACTTATCTGTATTTCATTTTTTGCGTTTATAAAATTGAGATAATAATATATCCTCATAAGGCTATTTAAGCATTAATGCATTAAGCACTAGTACTATAAAACTTAGAGCATAAGGCCATCTTTATTCTGTGTTAAATAATTTTTTGTAATCTGATCCACAATTATAAGAATAATCATAACTATTCACAAAAATAAGATTGACATGTTTTTCAGTGAAATTGTTCATTTATAGTTGATACTAAGCACAAAGTGACTTTTAATGAATGCAGTTGTCTTACATTTTACATTTCATCAAAAACAGAAATATCTTTAGGTCTGTGGGTATGAACAAAGTTTAGAATGCATGGCAGTTTTGTTTAATAAAAATAAAAAACCACAGATTTTCTCAACCCCAGAAGAGTACGTCTGAAGGTAAAATATGACCACAATCATTTCAAAACACAATTGCTCTTTGTCAAGTGACAGCAGTTGGAAAACTTGGTACTTTTTTTTGATGTGCATATGTTTTTCTTCAAAAAGAAAGCCACCACATGACAGTGTACTGTGAATTGAATAATTTCTTTAAGAGCCGAGGCCACAAGTATAAAAACATGTCCATGTTTCCCTTCAGGCTTGACTGAACTCAGTGTCTTCTTTGTGCTTTAAACATCTCTATCAACATTTGATAGCTGCAGCAGAAGGAAATATTCAGTACCAGTCAGATAATACGCATGCTGCTCAGGGTTTATGAGATTATTTATGCTTTATGAGGTAGGAGAAAAATTGTGATGTTCATTTGTCTAGTAAATATTTTTGATTATCAAAATTAGATTTCTCACTAGCGATCTGTAGTGAAGATCAGAAAAACACAGATGAAGCAAAGAAAGGCAGTGTTTACACAAGGAAGCTGTGCAGTTGCTTGGCAATGAGTTCCAGATGCTCCCACCTTGCCGTCCTCCGCTTCCAGGGAGGGCCTTATGTTTGTGGTTCACAAAGCTCAAGAGGAAACATTTCCTTTGAGAAATGAACCGGTCAGTTTCTTCCATAGCTGCAGCTTCTGAGGGGATTTTCCTCCCCTGTCAGGTATGTCAGCCCTCCTAACAGGAACACAGCGAGGCCAGGTTTGTTGGAGAAAGTGGACCATCTCATAGGAATTTGGACGGATGAAATATTTTTTTACAGATCCTTTACTGTTTTAATCCACTGCTCATGTACCACAGTTCAAAGATGCAGGAAGTTTTCTATAGCCTCACATATAAAGAACATCAGAAGTCAGAGATTACTGTATAACTTTTATTTTGAAGGTATTCCTTAGACTTGAGAAGTGCAGTGGCATTTGATTAATTAGTTAAGACACTTTTTTATTATTTACTTTTTATTGACTATTTGTGAATTTCACAATATGTATCCCTATCCACTCCTTACCTCCCTGTCCCCTCACTTCTGCCCTCTGCCCTTGCAAACTCCCCTCAAATAAATTTTAAAAATAAAGCCATAAAAACCAATCAAACCAAACACATAAACCATCAAATTAGAAAATTCTTGGCATGGAAAGTGTAGTGAGGTCTAGTGAGTCACACAGTATACCCTTTTGTCCATACACATTTACCTGCAAGAGTTTATTTCAAAGAGCCCTTGGTCTGATTAGCAGCCTCTGGCTTCTGCTACACCCTAGATCCTGGGTCTTCACTGGGACTCCTCTTGCATATCCTATTGTTGGTTTGTGACATGGAAATCCTGGAACTTTGGATTTGTAGGCTCACCTCCTTCACATGCTCTGGCAATTCCTAGATGAGGGGGGTGTTGGATTAGGCTACCTCATAGTCCTGGTACTAGGCCTGGGTGATGGTTGGGTTGGCAAACTTTCCCTCATTGCTATCATCCAGGTGAGTCTTCCAGCACTGCCATGGCTAGGTCACCCAACACAGCAGACAACAAGGAGAAGGGTTCTCCTGCTCTCCCACCCTAGGGTCCAGCTCATCTGCACTCATGCCACCAGGGCCAACTCTGCTGTTTTACCCAGGTGAGCTGCAGGGCCTGGTGTTTGGATTGATGTGTTTGGTGAGGGGCAGGGCATAGCTCATGTCCTCAAGACCAGCTCTCGTACATGGCCTGTTGCAGATGGAAAGGTGTGTGTTGGGAGGCATATTTCCCATACCCTTGCCATCCATTGGCATACCAGGAAGGGGGCAGGGTCCTTCTTTCATATCCACAGGCCTGGCTCCCCTGCACCCCAGCCAACAATTTCAGCTCTAGTATGCTGCCTAGGTGAGGTGCTGTGCCTTCTCTCCCCTGTGTTGCAGCTGGTAGGGGACAGAACCAGTTCTCCCGCCATCATAGTGGCCCTGGGGCCAGCTCTCCCATCTGCCACAGGTGGCAAGGGGCAAGGGAAAGGAGGGAATTTTTTTTCCTCACTCAAGCCACCACATAGCAGATGAGGGGTGATGGGGTCAGTCCTCCTGGTATCATGCCCACGGCACTCCAGCCAACAGGGTCAGCTCTATTGTCCTGATGAGGTGCAGGGCCGGCTCTCCTGACTGCTGCTGCTGGTGGTGGCGGGGGCAGAAGACACATATCTTTGATGAAATGCCCAAAGACTTAAGTCTAGAAGAAATTTTCTGCAAATTGTATTTTTACAATAATTTGTACTTGTATGTATGTTATTATGTGCGATTCTGTTAAAAAGAAAGACTTTCTGTTATTAGTTTTACAGATATCTTAAGTCACAATGAATCGATGAATTCACTAAGCAGCAATGTAGAAGTGATGACATTTAGACTTCTAGTTGTCGTCCCCCCCCCCCCCCCCGCCTCTCCAATATTTCTTGGAGGAGAGGTCGCAGTATCCATGTTCCCTCTAAGGCTGTATTCAATAGTCTCCTATTTTCTGTACTTTGGCCAGTTTGTATTAATCACCATCTACTGCAAACAGAAACTTCTCAGGGAAGGGTTGAAAAACCCATTGCTGTTGGATGTATGTGGAAAGGAACACAGAAGCAGGCAGGACATCTGCTCCGTAGGCAGGTCGCAGGGATTTCCATAGGTGAAATAGGCCTAGACAGATCTCCATTCAGCCTTTCCTTCTACTTGTGGAGAAGCTGCCCTCTTACATTAATATCTTCTGCATACAACATTGTTGTAATGAGTATCTTGAAAGTGGAGAAAAAGAAAAAGAAACTGAGAAATTAAAAGATGAAGAAAGTCCTTCCAACATTATTTTATGCTGTGTAAACCATATTTCAATAGCTAATATTTACACTTCCGCATTGGAATTCATTAATACTGGGGAAATTCCACAAGGCAAGAGAATACTGACTGACAAATCCTGATCATATTACTTTAGTGTTATTCTATTTGCATTCTGGCATGTTCGAATTTGGTAAAGTAGGGGACAAAGAACAGAGTCAACAATATTCTGCCCTTAGATTCATTTCTTCTGGGTACAATCTTCTGAGAGAGTTACATTAGTATTTGAATATAGTCTATGTTCATATACTTCCAATACATTCTGCTTTAATTCAATCTCTACCACTCTTCAACTCTTAAATGTGGAATTTCTGCTAAAGATTGGAATCTAACCTACATGGCTTTATTATCAGAAGCAACTTGCAAGTGTTTGGCAAAGTGAAATCACAGTGGTTGTTGTACACTTGGGGAAACTGGGAGCAGAGGAACAGTGTTCTAATACATACCTGTGATAAATGCAACCAGCTTAAGCAACCAAGGAACTCTTCTATTATTTTCAATTGCTATGTACTGTGGTCACAAGCTCAGCTGGTTGGGGCTAAAGTTCAGAGCTAATAAAAATTCAGTGTTAGACTTCCCTCTAATTCATAATTTAAGAGTTAAACGTTTAACCCCAGTCAATCAATGTGTGCTTTTATTTAAATGAAAGAATGAACCCCAGATAGGATTCAGAAAACATGTTTCCTGATAGCCAAAATCATCCTTTTTGGAAAATGATATTTTTTTGAAAACAAAAATTTAGCTGTAGTGGCCCAACAAATGGAAAGAAAGCAGGATGGTTGAGCTGGCTATTGCAATACCACTGGGTATCTTTGCTACAAATCCTTCATTTGATAGACAAGAGAACCGATTAAAATTCATGGGGAGGGACAGGGACGGGGGTTATTGATTTTTCCCTCAATGTTTTGAAGACAAAGATAGAGAGCAGAGTTCGGTTCTTCTGACCCCCAATTATGATTCCTTCGATCAAATTAGCAAAACCCACTGTGGTCCTACATCTGGGAACTGAGTTGCTGGCCACATCTCAAGTGTAAGGAACATGAAACAAATGACCAGCCTCCAGGGGTCAAAGAAAGAGTGGAGATCCTTATTTTCCTGAGAAAATGGACATTTTCTACTCTCCTCATCTTACAGTTTCCAGATATCACCGACATTCATTTACCTTAAACTTACAAAATTTACATGAAAAGTTTTTTTTATATCATCGACACCCTTTTTGTTTTTAAAACTTCAACCCACCCTCCAGGAACCATGACTTTGAGGCAGACTTTTACCTGTAAGGTAGAATCCAATTCTTCTTTCATGTTGTTCCAAAACCCAGGATTGTTCTCACACATTGCTTTGTTTTTTTTTTTTACATAGAAAATTCTGGAATTTTTGAAGGACATGTATGGTTTTATAAAATGAGATAGAAATATATATGTTCATATACATATATATATATATGAATTTTACTTTTAATTTTAAACTACATAACTTGGGTTAGCTGGCAATGATAGACAACAGAGACTAAGGCAAGTATACAGAAGGAAAATTAAATAGAAATTCAAAACCTTAGTAGATACATGACTTACATTGATTTCTGAAAGTTATAATTATTTTCCCTTTATATAAACTTGAAAGACTTTTGTTCAAATCAATACCTGTTTTTAAAACTTTACTTTAAATCTGCCTTTCTGTCTCCATGATATTCAAATAAAATCTGGGAACGGTTATGTTAGTTTTGCTCCCATTTGTGGTATATGGCTTCAATTGTTAATAAGCTTGAATCAGTAAGTTCTCTTTAACTTGCTTATGCCACTGACTCTGAACTGTAGTGAGCATCAGAGGGCATAAAGGTGTCAAAACCTAGATTGCTGTGCTTCCTCTTTGAGAGTTTCTGGGTTAGCGGGTCTGGGCAGGACCCCGAATCTGAAGTTCTAACAATTTATCTTGTAAGATTAGTCCGGAGATCATGCAGGTTAATATTTTCCCTCAATATCAATAAAATTTTAACTCAGAACAAATTTCCCATGCCAACCATTTGACTTAAGTTTGGATTTTATAAATATCTGGAGAAAATGACCCTGTACAATTTTATTGTATTTCTTTTTGAAAACGCTGCTTGGTCCAGGTGAGCTCAAAGTTACTACTTCAGAGACAGAGTGTCAGATGTAACCACAAGGTCAAAGACACTTGGAAAATGTGAGAAAACATTTACACGGGAAGTTGATCTTGTGGATACCACAGCCTTTCTTGAAACTATTCACAGGTTCAAGTACAGAAATGAAAAGCCATTTTATAACATACAAATGAGAAGTAAGGAAAGAAAAAAAGAGCATCAAACACTGGAGAGTTTGTTATTAAGAACTACCTGGGTGGCATTGTCCCCTCGCCCTGCTCCCAGCCTGGATGAAGTCAGAGTCACTCTGAAGTAGTCAAAATAAATATTAGCAAGATAAGAAGAAAGGAAATAACAAGAAAAGATTTATGTAAATAATTGCCATGTCTTGACTTGCAATTGCATTGCTGTTTTTAAGAAGTATAGAAATAGTATCAGCAATCCCTCCATTACAAAGGAGATTTCTAGTGTAAATATAAATCACCAGCATTTACTTTCACAATGACAGTGTCTGCTTCCCCAGTGCAGTTTGCGGAGATTTACTATGCTAGACAACTGTTTTAGATCCGTGGAAGCTGTTTGGGAGACAGATATGTATAACAGAACTTGAGAAACGCTTGCATTCACTCCAGTGTGGTCTCCCTGAATGCTTTTTCTTCAGGAGACTATTTCCTGAAGGGGGAAAAGTCTGCCTTATAAGAGATTTTAATGCCTTTTGTTACAAACCTCTTTGCTCAAGGTCTAAAGAAGGAACTCCAGACTTCCTTGCATTAGGCCTCCCCAGAAAGACCAGGAACAGCCATTAAATAATTTATAATTTAAGGTGAACAGGCGTGATTATGAGTCTCTATGCGCTAAGTGCCAAAAAGCATTTTAAATGGGAGGAGACTGACAGGTCTGTCAGTGGGATGCATCTGCGCTCGCATTTGACCTAAAAGCCCCTTCAACATCTGCAAGGACAAAAGAAAAAAATAATAAATAAAATATCAGCCAAAAAGAGGCTATCTTGAGACGAAAGATTAATGGCATAGCAAACTGCCTACTTACATCAGGAGAGACTTAAACGGCCCTACATTTCCACTCCACTTGTAACCTAGAATTTGGCTCTTTGGAATAAACTGTCTTTGGGTTTTTCAGGTGTGTGTGTGTGTGTGTGTGTGTGTGTGTGTGTGTGTGTGTGTGTGTGGTGTATGCATATTTCCCCTTACAGGCTAACATCAGTGCAAGGAAGCCAAGCAATGCATCATATCTTTTGAACTGCTGTGATGCCCACTGGCTCTGCTTCCTGGATGGAGACTGAACTGTCTGTCAGCTTGGGCAGATGTCCTCGTCATAAAGACTTCAGTATCAAGCTTCCCTCCATCTGGTTTGGGTTCTTAGCCATGTCTTAGCAAAAGGGAGCAAAGCTTCATTGGATTGACAATGGTCGATCTCAGCTTACAAAGCTGAGAGTGTGGAAACACAAAATACTTAACTTTGGACCTATTCTTTTATTCGGTATACAAGTCTGTACATGAAAATAACGAATAGGTCTTGCAAGGGGGTGTACAAGCTGGAGGAAGAACAGGAAATGTCTTGCTAGTATTTATGTTCTGATTATTTTCCATCATTTGCATCTCTAGCATAATATGAATTCTCAAATCTTGATTTGAAGTTGAAGGAGATCCTGTTAATGACTATTACTAAAAAGGTGCTTAAATTGGTCAAATACCGTTGCCTTTGTGAAAGAAACGCTTGGAGGTAATTTCGCAATATTTTACAGGTATGCTTAGGCCCAGTTTCAGCTGCAATTAACATAAGAAGAGCTTTCTTGAAGCTATTTACAGAACGAAATGTCCCTAGGGGTTAGTAAATTGCATGCTTTTGAGGCAATTCCCTTAGGAAGAAGCATTTATACCTTACTATGAAATCTCTTGGACATCTCCCGTAGAACTCTAGAGACTTTCCTAAGCAACATAATGACTGCATGTCAAGGACGGAGTGATACACGGTGAGTCCTCAAAGAAGGCAAAGGAGCCTTCAAGCTTTCTTTCTTCTGAACACACATAGCAGAAAATTAGCACACAAAGACATTTGAAAATACACTTTTTTTGCTAAGGTTGATAATTATTTTCAGCGTCATGGACAACTACAGCCCATTCCATCCCTCTATTTTGTTAGCAAAGATAAAGCTATTTTAAAATAAATACTTTAAAAAATTGTACGACTTACAGTTTATTCTTATTATTCATATATAACTTATGCCGGATAGCATATAATACATGCAGTGTAATTTTATATAGCATACTGGATAGTATATAGTATGACTTGAATTTTAAAACTAGTTTTTATTCGCACATTTGATCCTTTTTAAAAAATGTGTTTATTTATTTTATGTATGTGTGCCTGGAAATATGTATGTGTATCATATACATGCAAATGTCAATGGGCCAGAAAAAGGTGTTAGGTCCCCTGGGAACAAGTTCAAGTCATTGTGAACCACTTGATGTGGGTGTTGGGAACTAATCCCAGTTAGAAGCATGTGCTCTTAACTGCTGGCCACTTCTCCAGCCCCTGTTTAGTCTGTCTTATGCTTTCAACTATTAACTATAATTGACATCTGTTAAGTTAGACATTAAACAGTATTTTTCACCACATATGTAAAATCATTTATACTGTTCACCCCTTGCGTTTATTATAATACAGATTTTATATGTTCCTGAGGGATTGGAGGGGACATGATCATGGAGTCTTCCACATTATATGCAGAAGAAACAAGCGAAGAAGCTTAGTGTAAGTGCCTAGAAAATTATTAGCTAAAATCTATAAAAAGACACATTCGCATATGCACATAAACATATCTTTCATGGGAGCTTATGGATCTAAATAGTCTGTGTTTCTGTCTAATACTGTGTAAGTCATTGTTATGATTGTTTTGTCTCTTTAAGAGACAAGCCACGCCCACTACCTAACTTTACTCTGTATGGTATGTTTATCTGTCTCTCTCGCCTGCCTGCTGCAGTCACATGGAGCCTGCCGCGTGGTCTCCTGCAACGTCCCTGCTTGGACCTCGGCAGCTTGCAGCAAACCCATCTGCATGGTATGCCTATCTGTCTGCCCCTTGCCCACCTGCCGCCCACATGGCTAGCTGCCAGGGACGCCCAGGGGACCAGGCACCTTTGGAGATCTGGTGCGCCTGGGCCCTGCCTGACCCCCTCTGCTCTCGGGACCCGCAGCAAATCCTTAACAGTCATCCTGTCTTATCTTCTGTCTGTACTTTCCTAGGTGTACATAGATTGCTGCCACAGATGTTAAAATGAGTGTTTTAGCACTTTTTGGTGACTTAATGTAGAAATATGTATTTAGGTAAAACCAGTTCATTACAAGAATGTGTGTGCACACATGTACATATACAAGCACACATGCATGCATGCGCGCGCACACAACACACGAAATGGAAGCAGTTTGTTTAGAATGAGAAAAGTGAACCTAAAAATAGCAGAGGGCTATGGAACTGAGAAGGGTCTATGTTCAAAAGCCAAATTAAAAATATGTTTAATGAACTCCTTTCAATTATAAACATTGCTATACATAATAGAAACAAAGGAATCGATCTTGTTATGTTATCTTGGGAACTTTATTTAAAAATAGAATTAGTTTAGGTTTCTAGCATTATAAAACAGCCATATTGAGAAACTGGAGCTTGGGGCTAGCAGTATGGTCCAGAGGGCAGAGGCAATTGCTGTCAAGCCTTAGGACCTGAATGTAAATGCCAGAATGCATGGTATAGAAGGAGAGAACTGACTCCTGTAAGGTGTCTTCTGACCTCCACATGCAAGTATACACACACATGCAACCACCAAATAAATAACATTTCTAAAAAGAAACTGAATGGCAAAATATAATTTTTAGCTAATTGTTTTTCCCTTTTTATTTTTTACTGTTAGTTTATTTATTTTTAATCCTAACCACAGCCTCCCCTTGCTTCTCTCCTCCCACTCCTTTCTCCCACCTCCCTTCCACCCCTCTCCCACCCTTCTCCCACCCCCTCCATCCACTCTTCCGTCCTCTTTACTCAGAAGGAGGCAGGGCTTCCATGGACTTAAGGAAAGTATGGTATCTGAGCTGCCATAAGACCAAGTACATCCCCCTGTTTTCAGGTGGGCAAGGCAATCCAGCATGAAGAATAGGTTTCCAAGAGGCAGTCAGAAGAACCGGGGGACAGTCTCTGCTTCCATAGCTGGAAGTCACACATATGGGCCAAGCTACACAACTATCACGTATATGCAGAGGGCCTAGGTCAGTCCCATGCAGGTTCCTTGGATGTTGGTTCAAACTCTGTGAGTTCCTGTGAGCCAGAGTAGCCATTTTTGTGGGTTTTCCTTTCATGCCCTTCATCCTGTTGGCTCCTACAATCTCTCCTTCCTCTCTTCAGCAGGACTCTCTAAGCTCAGTCCAATGTTTATTTGCAGATGACATGGTAGTATGTATAAGTGATCCCCAAAATTCTACCAGTGAGCTCCTACAATAATAAACAGCTTTAGTTAAGTGGGTAACTAAGAAAAATCAGTAGCCCTCTTATATAAAAATGATTTTTTAAAAAAAGGCTGAGAAATAAATCAGGGAAAAATTCTAGATATACAGAAATGCATTTCAGTTAGATAGTCTTTAACATTTCAAAGGCCTACAAAATATGGCATTTAAAAGGTTTTAAGATCTTAGACTTTTCTCGGCAGAGAGAAATGTCTACATCAGAAAGGCTGATGGGCATTAAAGAAACTTGTTATGAAATTTGCCTTCAATGTGACAAGGCTAGGCATTTGGGCAAGAAACTGCTCCTGCCTGGACTATTTGATGGTATGCTGTATGAACTGGACAAGCAGGGTCCACAGAGAAATTATTACTGAACTTGCCAAAAGGTGAGACGGTCCTTCAGGGTTCCTGCTTTGTGAAAGAGTCTGCCAGACATTTTGTAGGACGCAGAAGAAAGTGACTGACAAAATGTCAACATAGGCAAAAACGTCTTTAAATTTCCTGCTTCATGGAAAAGTCTGCCAGATATTATGGGCTTCTAGGCTGAAGGTGGATGCACCAATGTTAAAAAATAACTTTGGGTAACTATCCAGGTATCTGGCTGTCTTGATCAAATCTAGAGTTTTAGAAGTTGCTTACAATGCACTTCTAGTTTACTTATGTAATATTATACCCTTTTGGGGTCTTTGATGAAGTTGAAGACATAGTTATAGTTTTTCCTTGGCTATTATAAAAGATAAATTAGATATGAAAGTTCAGACTCACAAAGAAATATTGTAACTGTAATCCTTGCTTAATACCTGTTTTGTAATTCTACTACATTAAAGTTAAAAACTTTCTTTTATTTAGACAGAAAAGGAGAGATGATGTGGAATTCCCCCTCTGTATACTGTGATTATATTTTATTACCATTGGTTAATAAAGAAGCTGCTTTGGCTTATGGCAGGGCAGAATATAGCAAAAAGGGAAATCCAAGAAGAGGAGGAAAGAAGTCAGAGTCAGTCTGATGCCATGTAGCCCCCGAAGAAGCAAGAGGTAACAAGCCAGGAGCCTCATGGCAAAATGTAAAATAGAAATGGGCTAATTTAAGATGTAAGAGATAGTTATAAATACACTTGAGCCATTGGCCAAGCAGTGTTGTAATTAATATAGTGTCTGTGTGGTTATTCGAGTCTGGGAGGCCTGGACACATAAGTGCAGTCTCCATCTACAGGAGAGGATGTGGAACAAGGGGAACACTCCTCCTTTGCTGGTGGGAATGCAAACTTGTTCGATCACTTTGGAAATCAATATGGTGGTTTCTCAGAAAATTGGGAATCAATCTACCTCAAGACCCAGCTATACCACTCCTGGGCATATACACAAATGATGCTCAATCATAATCATACCACAAGGACACTTGCTAAACTATGTTCATAACAGCTTTATTCATAATAGCCAGAACCTGAAAACAACCCAGATGTCCCTCAACCAAAGAATGAATAAAGAAAATATAGTACATTTACACGATGAAGTGTTAATAGGCTGTTAAAAGCAATGACATCTGGAAATTTGGAGGCAAATGGATGGATATGAAAAAAATAATTCTCAGTGAGATAACCCAGACCCAGAAAGACAAAGATGGTATATATTAACTCATAAATAAACTTTAACTGTAAAGGATAACTATACTATAGTTATATATACTATAACTATATAATGTGGCTTATACTAATCCACAGACCCAGAGATGCTAGGTAACAAGGGTGGCCCAGAGGAAAAGAAGAGATCTTCCAAGGAGGGCAAAATAGAAGAGATTTTCTGGTTGAACTGGGGGCAGGCTAGCATGGTAACTTTAAGGGTTGGGTTTAGAAGTTGGAGGAGGGAGAGAGTGTTGAGAAAGATGACTGGAAAGTGCTTTGAGGAGTCGGATAGAAGACTGATACAAGGAAACCCCAACAGGTCTGCAAGGATGGCCCCAGCTAAGACTCCTGGCGGCAGTGGATGCATAGCCTGACCGGGCCATTCCGTGTGACTATCCTGATTGTCATCAGAGAGCCTTCATCCAGTGACTGATGGAGGCAGTTTTGTTGTAGCTGGGTTTTTTGTTTGTTTGTTTGCTTGTTTTTTTCTTTAAAGGAGATGCTAATCTTCTATCCTACTATCTATAATAGCATCATTGACAGACAGGGCTGATTACCATTTCTCAATTGGGAAACTGATGCTCAAAGTGCTCAAGTGACAAATTAACAGAAAAAAAAATCTGATGACACTGAGTCTAGCATTTATACTGAATTCCAGTTCAGTGTTTTTGCTGTATAGATTCCTGCTGTAACAAGACATGGAGACATTTTCAAAGGAACTCATCCTCAAATAGACACTGATTTACCATGACTCCCATACTTGGCAAGAGTCAATGTCTAGATTCTCCTTTACAGCACCTCTATCATTCAACTGTCATGTCCCCTCCCTTGGGAGTTCTGGGACCTTCCTTAATCTGCCAGCTAGCTGGTAAAACCTGGCTAAGAATGAAGCTCTTATGATACCCTTTTAGCCTTCTAGCAAGGATGTTTTCAGAATGGTTAGTGGCTACTGCAAACTGCCATTTAACATTTAAAAATTGCCTTCTGTTTCATTTGCTCATCGCAACGTGCACACAGGTCAAAAGGTTATAGTTAGTGCTCTAACCATGAACACTGTCCCCAGATCACTTGGTTCCCTTTCTTTCTCAGCAGAGTGCTTCAGAGAGAAAAGTTGCTTCATGGCGAAGCATGAGAGTAAAGACAGACATCTATGTTTTGTTACTGATGATGAGCTTATGCAGTTTGCAATACACTAAACATTACTGGAGCTTGACAGCAAGTATCAGATATTTGAGGTAGGATATATTGTATTGCTCAGTGCTCAAACTCAATCGCTGACAATTATCATTAACAGTTCAAAGATAAGGAAAGAATAGATACTTAAAGGAAAAAAAATACTTTTAAATTCAACTCAATTGAACTAAAATTTCTTTATACTTTCCAAAGTGTGTCTTTGCTAAGTGCTAATTATTTAAATAAGGAAAGGAATGGGATCCCAGGTCCAAGGAGAGATCCCCAGATTGTTCTCTGGACAGAGGAGGGGGTGCCTGAACCGGCCTTGGCCCGTGACCATACTGATGAATATTTTGCTTATCACCATAGATCCCTCATCTGGCGTTGGATGACGATACAGATGGAGGCCCGCGTTGGAGCACCGAACTGAGCCCCCCAAGATCCAAACGAGGAGCAAAAGGAGGAAGAAAATGACGAAGGACTGCGAGGGATACTATCACCCACTGATACAAGGGGTCGGATCTAATGAGAGTTTACCAAGGCCAGATGGACCGTGACTGAACGAGCATGTGATCCAACCAGATTCTCTGAATGTGGCCGGATTTTCTGAATGTGGCTGGCCTGCAGTCTTTCCGAGAAGCCATTGACAATGACACTGGGACTGGTTTCCTCTGCATATACTGGATTTTTGGGATCCAGTCTGTTTGGATGCTCACCTTCCTGGACCTGGAGTGAGGGGGGAGGAACTTGGACTTCCCACAGGGCAGGAGACCCTGACTTCCCTAGGGGACAATGAGGGAGGAGGAGAGGGAGGGGGGGAGTGGGAGGGCGTTGGGAGGAGGGGCGTAAATGGAAACTTTTTATAATTTAATAAAATTACAAAAAAAAAGATAAATAAGGAAAGGAAAGCTCCTAGGAAGACCAGTGTTCTAGCAGCTTTAGAATTATTTTCCCTCCTTTCTCTCTTCCTGTTCCTAATTCATGTCCTGAGATTGCAATTTCTAAACAACTTACATTGACTCTAGTTTCTAGGACTAAATAGATAAATATATTCAGCAAGTAGTTAGAAATAATTTGGAAGATGAAAAGAGAATGGTGTTTTACACACACACACACACACACACACATGTAAACTGTATAAAGGGAATAAAAAATAATCCCATGTGGTCCAACCCCTAGACCAAGAACTGTAAGCAAGTAATTGACTGCTGAGAGAAGGTTAGCATTTGCCACACCCTGGGATGAGCCCCTAACTGGTTAGCCAACAGTGTGATCACTTCTGGAATCGTATGTGCGTAACAAAATTAAGCTCAGCAGGTCATATTTGTGTGTGGTGGTGTGTGTGTGTGTGTGTGTGTGTGTGAGAGAGAGAGAGAGAGAGAGAGAGAGAGAGAGAGAAAGAGAGAGAGAGAGAGAGAGAGAGAGAGAGAGACTGTATGCATGTTTCAATGATAACCAAAGCAAAAGATGCTGTAAGTTTAAGTGGAAGTAGGGTAGGGTGGGGGTGAGTGGTAGGGGTTGAAGAAGGGGAACAAGGGAAGTGTTGGAGGAAGGAAAAGGAAGGGTGGGCATAACCTAATTATATTTTAATTAAAATAGTTCAAAATTTAAAAAGAGTAACACTCAAGGCCTTGAGAATAGATGACAGAGAAAGAGGAGGACTGCAGAGGAAGACACATGGAAAGAGAGAGCTACTGATGCAACTGTGTGGAAGAGCGTTGTTACCAAGGATGAAAAAGATGGAGCCAAATAAGAACAGAAACCACAGTGTGGAAGTAAAGAATAGCAGAACTGGCTAAGAGAAGAGCCTCTAAGTAGTCCCCTCCACCTGTATCGGTACTATATTCTGTCATGCCTAGTGTGAAAGAAAGAGCACGTTTTGACAGCAGCGGGGGTGGGGGGGGGATTGGCAGGGGGAGAGAAAGTAACCTGTGTTAGGCACTGGCTGGTTTGTGGTCAGTTGCAGGGAAAGTATCCTGTGGTAGACACCGACTGGTTTGCAGTTGGCTGGGGAGCAATGCATGAGCACAGGGACAGTGCCCGACTTTACTGTCTAGACCATGGAGGCTTATCCAGTAGAGGCTTCTAGTTTTGACCTTGGTAGCCTGAACCAAGGAACATAGATCAGAAGGGGTGCCTGCAAGTATTTTTCTGAGCATAAAACATGAAATAAAGTCCCAGTTGTCTGCGAAGTTGATTATCTTCTGTTGATAGAAGAATGATCTGTGGAACATTAGTTTTCATTTTAAACGCACTCATTGTAATCTGATATTTGCAAGTATTTGTATGTCTGCATGTGTTCAGTAAAAAATAAAAAGAACCATGGTTGCCATTAACTATTGAAATTGATAGAAAAATGTAACTTAAAAAACCTGGGAGGAGTTAAGGAAGGGGTGTGGTAAAGCATATGATCAAAATATATGGTATGAAATTTTTTCAATAAAATAGAAATTTGAAAACGGTTTTATTTTTCTGATAATTTTGCATAGGGAATGTTTCCTCTTCTACTTATTAAACTCCAGTATATTTAAATAAGATCTCAACTGGATTATAAAAATCCTTAGGAAATTTTATTTTGCTGTATTGACCCAATTTTAGTGTTAGTTCAAGAAAACTTATGCAACTGGTTTTCATATCAAAGCAATCATTTGAACGGAGGTAAACAGGAAACAGAAATATCTTCTTGTGTGTTTGTTTGAATAAGACCAAGGAAGGAAAGCTGCACGCACTTAAACAGTCTCCATTGTTCAAGGATTGAAAGATATTAGTCCTATTTCAAGCATATGGGACACCAGCTCTACGGGTTAATTTTTCCCTCTGTGAAAAGTGTGCAAGGCAACCGACAAAATGTAATCCAAAAATTACCTAATGTTGAGTCATAGGATTGTCTTCAGCAGATAGAGCGAGGATTCACTTTGTTTAGTTTTCTCATTAATGCCTTTTGTTCAGGCTGCTGAATGTGTCAACTTCCCTACTGTCATCCGGGATGTAGAACACTGGGTGAGTTCTGCAAAAGGGAGTTCATTTTTTTCTGCTAGAAACCTGAAATGTTTTCGGTTTCAGCGTTTGAAGTGTGAAGAAGAAGGCTTAGTAGAAGTGAAATTCTTCTACAAAAGGCTTTAATTTGCAAAAGACAACAGCAGAGCTTTGAGCCCTGCTGAGGACTTAGTCACTGCTGAACCCTGAGGGTATTACGAGTCTTTTTAGTTTACTTTGCAGGGCATCAAATCCTTTCCATTAGTGGTGTTCAACGACTCCAGGCTAAGAACTCTAAGAGGGGGAGAGAGGCCGGAGGAAGGATGAGGGGTGTGTGTGTGTGTGTGTGTGTGTGTGTGTGTGTGTGTGTGTGTGTTTGTGTGTGTGTGTAAAACTCTGCTGGTCAAGAAAATACATAATTTCAGAGATTTACAGAATATTCACTGCCTTTGGGATGAATATTTCATTCAAAAGATTACTGTAGCATCTGCATACTTGAAATATAGTAATTAATATGGGCATCTGAACAATAAAGCCATAAAAATGGAACTTGCTACTCTTTCTGTGTGAAAGCATCCCTATTTTCAAAAGCCACAGCCCTGATAGAAGGCCTGGTTGTTGTACTGTATGAAATCCAGGGAAGGCGGGAGTCATCGAGCATTGCTGACTAAGGCGGTCTCTCTCAAGCATTGGAAAAATCCTGACATCTGCCTTCTTGATTGGATATCTGGGCAGGTACAGAAGTTTTAAAGATTTAAGTTGCAATGATTAAAGTGTCATTTTTCTTTCTTTTCTGTAGCTTGTTTCTTAATGTATGTAATGAAAAGAAAATCTAAAAGAATCCTGGTAGAAAATATGACGGAATGAATCAGGCTATTGTTTTTCCTGCGTTCTTTCAAATCCTATTAATTTGCAATCGATAATTTCCGGTAGGCTGGATAAACATCAGGGCAATCTTCCCCTCTATAGGACAACTGGCCTCAAATTCCCTTTCTTTCTGCCTCAGCCTGCTGAGGGCTTAGTTAGAGCCATGCAACATCACAACCAGTCAAATCAAGCCTTCTCCTGTACATATCTGGTGTATGAAAAGGAGTAATTGTTTTGGATTTTAGTGTGTTTTAGATACTTTTCCAAAGCTTCATCAAAACCCAGAGAATGGCATGGCAGCAGACTGTCAATGAGAACTGTTGTAAAATGGAGTGGAACGGCGAGCCACTTCCCACCACCCGCCCAGCTAGCTTTACCCAAAATAATTACACGGAAACTGTATTTATTTAAAACACTGCTTGGCCCATTAGTTTCAACCTCTTATTGGCTAACTCCCACATCTTGATTAACCCATTTCTAATAATCTGTGTAGCTCGTGGTGGCTTAACGGGAAGGATCTTAACCTGTGTCCATCTTGGAGAGGAGAGATATTGTGTCTGCCTCACTGCCTTCTTCCTCCCAGCATTCTGTTCTGTCTTCCCCACCTACCTATATTCTGACCTATCAGGCCAAGCAGTTTTCTTTATTAATTAACCAATGAGAATAACACATAGACTGATGACCCTCCTCCCTCAGAGAACGTCCCGTTGCGAGGCAGGAAGAAATCACTACGAAGGTTTGTTTCCTGACTCCCTTGGAAAATTTAACTGTGTCTGGAAACAAAGTTCAAGCAATAATACGTTCCTCTCTCATTTCTCTTCTCTGCTTTACTCCAGCATGATTTCATTTTCTTGTGGGCTCTTTTCCGAGCTTCTGCCAGCTCTGGGCTGGTTCCTGCCTCTGCAACTGACACCCCAATCCCAGCCTCAGCAGGCAGAACCTGTCCTACATCTCCATCATTTCTGGGTTTTGTTTCGTTAGCTTAGCTTGAGTTTTCTTCCCATTTGTTGCCTAATCACTATGGTCCAAGGGATGCAATATGCTTATTGAATCGTTTGTCCATTTCAAGGAAGAGGACGTGTTTTACATTAGATTTTATATAAGCAAAATCAAGGAAGGTCATTTATATTCCCAAAAGAAACTGATAAATTTTACCAAAGTAAGATACTGTTACTGGGTCAAAAAAAGCAAAAATATATTCAAATTACTTAATTTGGGGACCTTTGTACACAATTGAAGGCAGAAATTTTCTTGAATTCATATTCTGCCAGGTTGAGGTCACAGAGATCCTAGCAGCCCAAGAGCAGAATATAGTGATGTAAAGGGTAGACCTTACAAGTGTCTGTGGAGGCAATGCAATACAGGGATTTTCAGGTGATACTAATAGAATATATGAATCCTGGTTCAAATATGGGAAAGGAAACAAAGTACAGTGCATGATGGGATTTCCTGTCAAACACTAGTAAGCAGGGTGCTTGATATTTGAAGTCTAGGCATTAAGGGACTAATCATATACTTTATACAAAGAATTTACAGTACATATAGATTCATACCATCTTTTTTAAAAAGTATGTGACACTCTAGGCATCTGTGAGCTTTGTACTAGAGTTATTCTGTAGACTCAGATGACAGTTCTTTGATTTAGATACTAAATATATTCCTAAACATGTCTAGTTTTCTTCCCCCATCCCTGTCTCTGAAACTTTAGCCACAGAAAATGCAATTAATAAGTGTGTTTTCTAAGAATATGCAGTTTGTACTTAGACTTCAGGCTTTAGACCCTCACAGCAATAAAAACAAACAAAAAATGCTTTCCAGTTGGGTGGCCTTGATAAAGCTAATTAAGTTTTATAAGTTTTCATTCTTCACCTTTAAAATGAAAATCAAAGCAGTACTTACCTAACTGGCTGATGAATTAATAAACTTATTGTTTTTAAGTTATTAACATCTCTGATGTATAATAAATTCTTGATAAGTATCAGTTACTATCATTGATCTCTAAGATCATATGAAAGAGTCTGGGTGTCTATAACATTTCAATTATCAGTGCAAGATTCCTGATCCAAAGACTCCAGCGGCAACTGAAGAACAGATTTGCTGAGCGGTGTGAAAGAGAGGTGTCCCTTGTTTTGTTTGTATTTATTATATTTATAACCCAGATGTAGCTGAATGTCCTGCCACCTTCTCCTGTGGTCATTAACCAATAAGTCTTCTTGCTCTTTCTCACCTGTGTATCCCCAGCACTTGGCACACACACTCATCTCAAGATTGGAAGGCTTCATACTTTCCACCAGTCTTTGGCAGCTGAGACTGTGATCTTCCTGATTCCATCCATGTTACCTTGGTTAGCTTCCACTAATCTATATTAAAAAAACTCCACTGAGCTGATTTTCACAAAGGTTTAAATCAAATTAAGATTTATATGCATGCTAAAGCTTTCCTTGAGTTTTACAAGATCATGGGAAGAGACCACACTCCATCATATGATAAACTGCACCACACCCATGCTTTTCCTGTGTTCTGATTTCCTGAGAAAAGGGCATCCTTAACCGTTCCCTTTAAAATGGATTTATAACATCCAAATAAAAGTATAAATGTTTATTTTTCAAAAATTATAGTTTCCTTTTTAAAAAATTTATTTATTTGTGTATTTTTTAAATGTATGAGTACTCTGTCTTCATGTATGTGTGAATTCCAGAAGATGGCATCAGATTCCATTATAGATGGTTGTGAGCTACTATGTGGTTGCTGAGAATTGATCTCAGGACTTCTAGAAGAGCAATCAGTACTCTTAACCACTGTTTCATCTCTCCAGTCACCCAAAATACAGTTTTCTTATTGAGGAATTGTGTTGTAAATTTTATGCAAACAATATTTCAACTTCTTGACATTATGTTGGATTTCATTATGTGCTCCCATTCAGGAGATCCACATCATTCATGACTTTGCCAAGAGGCGAGTTGGTAATACTCACTTTTTCATAGTGAATAATAATGAATCTTTAAATCCATTACTATAAAGCTTTCCATGGATTCATTACATCTGTAGTATTTCTTACTGACATGTTCAAACAAAATATTAATGTTTTTAACACTTGACAGACTGCGGCTATTTAAGTTAGTGACTATGACTGAACTTTACATTTTAAAAATATTTTCATTTTATTTATTTATTCTGAATGTGTGTGTGTGCATGCACATACATGTGCTCTAGCACCAAGATGTACATGTGGTGGTCAGAGCCCAACTTGTAGTTTTCTCCTTTTATGCTGTAGGATCAGATTGAAGTCAGGTTTTCAGGCTTAGTGAGTGGCAAGTGCCTTTCTCCTCTGCTGTCAGCTCCATTTCCATTTTTGAGATATAGTCTTGCTATCATGCCTAGGATACCTTCATATTTGACATCTTCCTGTCATTAGCTCTGGGATTTCAGGCATGTACCACCATCTTTTATCTTTGTTTTAAAAGTTGATATTTAGCATAATGTATATTTATTTAAGCTACATTTCATTAATTAAACTCGGAATTGTAACCAAAACAATTAAATTTATTTTCTGACTTCTAGAAAATTGAGTTTTCCCTTGATTATCTGCATTTCCAAAAGAAGAGATCTCTAAAGTTGCAAAGGTATTTACTGAGAGAGGTTAGAGATGAACGAAGCCCCAGGAAGTTCATCCTTTGGTTTCTTCTGTTTACCAGTCTTTCCAAACGTCCCAGAAGAGGGTCTGGGTGATGCTTGGATTAAGTGACATGTTATCAAAAACATGTCATTATGCACCGATCAGAGATCCATCTGATTCTAGATGCAGTACATACCAACTTCATTTCTAAGGTTCCCAGAATCAGGTATTTCATTAGGACTTAAGAAGACCAATATCTCAGGCAGCTATGAAGTTCCCTCTGATGACTTGGTCCCTTTGTCCCTTTGTCCCTTTGTTTTTCCTGACACTTTCCTCCTGCAGTCTTACCCTCAGGTGTCCCTACTAATCCAAGTACAATAGCCATGCCTTTTTCTGACATTCACAACTGACTTAAACAAGACAATATACTTCAATAAGGCCTTTTAAGACATTTTTGCAAGGAAATGATAATATTATAGGTCTAGGCACAATAATTGTTCACGTTTAGTTTCTGAGGTATGGGGGTTTGATGTTTTTACTAACAGAAAGGTTCCCCTTTTTCCCTACATTAATCTGAAGCTTTTTCAGAATGGTATAAAACATAGGTAGGTAGGTAGGTAGATAGATAGATAGATAGATAGATAGATAGATAGATAGATAGATAGATAGATAGACAGACAAATATGGATATAGGTATATTCCAGCTTGCATGTGTTTTTGCTTCACACCTTTAGACTTTTAACTTTAATGGCTGTATTAGTAACTTTTCTGTTTCTAACACAACACACAAAAGAAACTTGCTTTGGCTTATGGTTCTAGAAGGATAGAATCATTAATAGAGGCAGAATACATGGCAGCAGGCACCAGGCATGGAAGCATAAACAGGAAGCGGAGAGCTCACATCTTGACTGCAAGCTGGAAACAGAGAGAGCAAAGTGAAAGTGGTGAATGCTTTTAAATCAGTGACGTACTTCCTCCAGCAAGTCTGTACCACCTCTACCTCCCCAAACAGTGCCACCAACTAGGGCAGTGGTTCAAGCTGCGGGACACATATCCAGGACCCTGCACACCAGAGATTTACACTCTGATTCATAACAATAACAAAATAAATTACAGTTATGAAGTAGCAACGAAATAATTTTATGGTTGGGGTCACCCCGACATGAGGAACTGTAATAAAGGGTTGCAGCCTTAGGAAGGCTGAGAACCACCGATCCTCCGGGCTAAGTACTCTGGTGCTCCAGACTATGAAGGTCTTTTCTTCAGGCCACTGTGGCATCTCTGCTATAGTCACACACATTCTATTAAGTTTACACACAGCCTTTCTTTTACTGTGATTGATTATATCTTTAACTTCTGTACCTTTCACTTCTCTGAATATCAGGAAAATCTTCATGTTCTGGGCATTTTTGGTTTTAATCTCCACAGTAGGCGTAAAATATTCAACTGGGAAGTAGTTATTTGTTAGCAGTCTACTAAGTAATCCTTCTTGCTGTCTGCCTTCCTGTCGGCCAATGGGGTTACATTTGGGATCAGTCTTTCACATCTGTAAGGTAGACGTGGAATTTGAATGGATTTGGATCTGTTTCTGGCTCCAGGTGTGAACTCTGTTATGATTCCATCTGTTGTTGGCTGATCACGGAGAATTAATGAGAAGGAGGTGAATTGGGACATCAAGATCATCTGACTTCAGCGCCTGGCTCAGGCTAATGCAGAGGGAAATGTGGCAGTCCGTGTCCTGCCTGGCTCTGGACAGTGTGGTGTCTACAGATGACACCAGGAATGACTTCAGCTGTTTCATCACCATGATGGAAGTCAGACCCTACAAACAAAAGCATAGACAGAAATGGAACCAGATGAACTGCTGTAATCTATCCAGGTTCCTGCACAGACCATCACTGAATTCTTCTCAATGCACCTCAACTACAGTTACGTGTGCCAGACATATTTGTTTCATCAGGACCTTCTGGTATTTGGATCCGATACCTTTCAAAGAGATATAATTGCTCTTTTACATCTAAGCTTAATGTTTTTTTTTCTTGTACTTGTGGAGCAAGATTTTTCCAAATATAGTATTTAAAAAAATACTTTGTATATTTAATTCCAATTCAAAGATAATTTGGGATTTTGTTTGTTTATTTTTTAATTTTTTGAGACACTATCTCACTATGGAGCCCTGGTTGGAATAGAACCTGCTACATAGACCAGATTGGTCTTGAACTTATGGACATCCTTCTGCTTCCGCTTTTCCAGTGCAGAGATTAAAGGTATGCTTCACCTTGCCAGGCCATCACTAAATTAAATTGGGCTGATTTTGTAGTCTGAATGCAAATGATTATAATTATCATGGCTAAAGTTGTTTTTAAATACTCTTAGATCACAAAATGACTTAATCCTAGAGTAAGTTGCTGAAGACACAACTAGATATCTTTAATAATGTAAATTTTAGTCACAAAGCAATACAACTTCATAGACTCTTTTTTTCCATCTGTAAGACAGTGCTGTTTACATATTAAATGTTTTCCTGTGCTTCTTAAAGAGAAGACAGGCATTCTTCTCCACCCTGGAGCTTGCTGAGAGGACAGGCGTCTCTTCATTTCCTACTTCCTTTTCATGTGGGAACTCTTCAAAATCTGGAATGACTCGCTGTCATGAGGACCCCTGAGTAATACAGAGTGGAATTGTGAAGCATAATTCAGATAATAATCTTGAAGTGAGCATTAAGACATAAGAAGTGCCAATATGGGACAAGGGAGAGGGCAATGTCATCATAGTGCTTGCCATGCAAGCAGGAGAGCTCCCAGCACCCATGTAAAAGAGCTGGGTAGGTTGGTGCATGCCCACCATCCAAGGGTTGGGGATGTGAAGACAGAAAGAAGCCTGTGGCTTAGGATTAGTGACCTTATTGTTGTCTAGTGACAACAGTAAGAATTGGGTTCACTGAGAGATCCTGTCACGAGCGCAACGGAGGAAGATGGCTCTCATCAATTTTTAACATCCACAGTCAGATTCATCCATATGAACACACACACACACACACACACACACACACACACACACACAAGGGTGGTGGTGATGAATATGTTCTAAGACTGTTTAAATGCGATATAATACCATGTAGAAAACTGTGAACTTACTTTCTATTTCAAGCTAAGTAATTTGGTAATAGCTGAGATAGCCCTCCGTTTCCTACTGTAGCCACAGTGGTACCTGTGACAATGATTCTCTATTAGTGCTAACTTCTAGGCTGTAGACCAATAACTGGTCTGAATAAAAACAACTTTGAACATGTACTCAGGTTCTCTTCAAGAGCACCTATGTTCTGAAGCCAAGCCACCCCCTTTGGCCTCCACCACATAGATTCTTTCAGAACCTAGTTTGTGACAATAGCCCCAGTGTCACTGTGAGTTAGTTGTGTTTGTTAGGTTTGGTTGTTTGAGGCATGATGTCTAGGCTGGTCTTGAACTCATTATGTCACTAAGGGTGGACTTGAACTCAAGACCACCTATACTTCCAGTATTACAACCATATGCCACTATGTTCTGCCGTTGCTAGTGGATTTTAACGGATTAATCACTTCTTAGTTAAAATTCCAGTCAAAAGGACTTGTTGACTCAGCTTCAAAGAGTCTATAGGGTTAGATCTTGTAACACAGACATGTTTACATTTTTTTTTTCCATTTTGGAGCTTATAAAAAGTACTTCTTCGTTCTGTTCAATCTCACCCACAAGCATTTCCTTTTATCCATTACTCAAGTTCCATGCCCTATCTCACAGGTTGTTCTGATGGAAGAAGTCTTATTTCCGTGGGCTCACGCAAAGCACCATGGAATTCCCAGACTTGCATGGCTAAGATGCTGTGCTCAGAACAATCATGTGTGTCGTTCCTGTACTGATTAACTTTCCATGTGGAACTACTGTTTTCAAGGCATCGCCACAAATATGCGGCGGGCCCATTGGCAGGCTGTTTAAGTACTTACGCTTCAGGAAACTTAAATTCCTGAGAAAGCTGGACTGGATGGGGCAGCCAGGATGGGCACATGTAGCATGGTCTTGCAGCTCAGCTCGCTCCTTCCTGTCAGAGTCTCAGGGCAACACGTGCTTTAATCATTCCAGCTCACTGACTCATGAAAAGTAAACACGAAGGTGAGAATTAATTAGAAATGCTTAGTCTCTTCTTTCACGTCGACTGTGTTTTCCTGCCAGAACTTCGCTCTCCGGAAAGATGTGCAGCGCCTCACACTTCAGTTTACCTTGGTTCGGTTTTCCTCAAGCTTTGATACCCGTGACTTTAGATTCATAATATTTTGCTTGGATTTTCAACTTTATTCATGTCTGTGTGACTTCCCCAACGAGCTGAGACAAACCAGATGAAAGATTTCAGGCACATCTACTCACCAAATCTATTTAAAATCTATTTATTTCTCGTTTCTGGTTTTTTTTTTTTTTGAGGTGGGGGAGGGTTTCTGGTTCCCCATCTGTGTGGCTTAATTCCCGTGAGGCCAGATTTAGAAGTGGGTGGGGAATATTGCCTAACTAAAGAAGTGTTAATCATTTCCCCTTAATAGAAGTAACATTTTTATGGCTGCTCTACTGATGGGATCTTTTCCCCAAGGCAAGAAACAATAACAAAATCCCTCCCACCTGCCTGTCTCAAAAGAATTCCAATGTGTCTGGGAAGCAGCCACTTCGGAAGGATGCTTAGGGGGTTCTCAGGAGGCCAGCAGGTTTGGGAATACTCTGAGGACTATGGCAGTTGAAGTAACTAGCCAATCTTCATCCAGGTCTGAAGGAGAGACTCTGGATTTGGACTCCAGCATTTGGGGTTCTGGTTCTGGTCTACCGTTTGTCAGGTGCGACCTTATGACAGGCAACAGTTATTTAAATTTGCCAGGCCTTTAATATTCATCCTGAAGAATGCCTACAAAGCTGCAGTGTGAGAACAATATAAAGGAAGGCTCAGAGAGCCAGTGAGAGCCAGTGACCCGCTGGAGCCCACACAGCTAGGGCTTTGCTGAACCAGACACGCCTCCAGGTTTGCTCATCCTGCTCAGATCCTCCTGCCTTCCCCTGTATGATGATAGTTTTCATTCATTGCCTTTTTGTTTTGATTTATTTTAATCTGAAAAATAAGGTGATTGAGTTAAACCTCAAAAGAACCCTTTGAACTTGAATGCCATATGATCTTCTAATTGAACGTTATCCTTCAATTTGCAGAGACTATGATTTGGTTCAGTTCAGCCCAAACAATACCCATTTTTATAAGGTTGAGAAGCAGTGGGTCGGGAGTGGCTTGAGATTAGGGTCTGGTATTAATCTGGGAAAGCTTCCGCACTGAAAGGGTTTCATCTGGTATGGTGGGGGGGAGAGCTGTAATGTTGGTTGGCAGATGGGTGGGAGTCAACTCAAGCCTCTTTAGAACTCTGGAAACAGTTGCCGAGGATTCAAAAGGAAAGGCCATTAGCAGGGCCTCCTGATGGAATGACAGGCTCTCGGGATCAAGCATCTTGCTGAGGAAAATGAAAATGGGCCTCTCACTCAGAAGCCTTCCTTTCTTGGGAATTCATACATTATTGACTGAAGACTGATTGACTGACTAGGGTGAACTGAACTGCAGAATTGCTTTGAAGCCTGCAGTTAACAATCTGTACTTGAGAAGCTGTCCAGAGATTCAAATGCATGGAAAACCATGAAAGAATGATGTTTCCATGTTTCAAACCATGCCCATATAGTTTCCTTTCTGTTCTTCACTTCCTCCCTCTTCAAATTCATAAAAAGGGTTAAATCAGGAAGTATTCTATTTTGTAACTGTTAGTAATGGATACTTAGCATCTTTTCCCCCAAATATTGACAATGTTAGCAGATGTTAAGCATGTATTTTTCTAGTATGCTAAGGAGAAAGCAGCCATAGTGAAAAAGTGGTTGTCTCTTTTTTCCCTTAGCTTGGGAAATTATTGAGAAGGGAATTTTAAAATTCAAAGATTCACAGGGTCCCTATGAGTGAAATGGCTGAAGATGCACACAGGCTGGGGAGCTAGAACAGAACACAGTAGTGCGTTCTCTGTGCTCCTTTTCTCTGACATGGGGGCAATCTTCTCACTTAGAGGCAGAGGCTTAGAAAATGCAATCTTGAAACCTATGAGCATGACTGTATTTAGGAGCCTTTACTCTGTGACCTATGGACTTGAGTTCAATCTCTATATCCACATAAAAGACAAAGCGTGGTAGCATGGGTTTGTAATCCCAGTGCCAGGGAAGCCAGGCAGCTGGATCCCCAGGATCCATTTTAACCCAAGATTAACCTCAGACCCACACACATACATTCATTCATGTGCACATGAACCTCCACACATGCATACATGTAAAGACATGCACACACATGAAGATGCACACATGTAAAGATGTGCACACACGCTCATGCACCTACCCATGCATGCACACACAGTAGTAAACAAAACAAATGAAAATGATTGTATGTACCAATGTGCTGGTACCTGTAGGTAAACACTTTATCTGTATGATCTTTAATCTTCACAGCAACTTCTTAAAGATTTCAAAAACTGAGTGTTTCATTAACATACCATGCCAGGGTTGAAGTGTTGGCCAGCTTTACTGAGATGCTCTTCTCCTTCCACTCTTTACCTTTTAAGAGATGTGTATGGATAAATAAATATCTGGGATATTTTAACATGTTAAGTGCCACTTAATAACTATGTTGTCGTATCTTTAATCCTTTACAGTAGTGTGAAATTTGCCATCATGAAAATCTCAAGTCTCATCTATAAAAAATGTGGCTGAAGAAAATACTTGTTGCTATTTTCTTTAAACAAAAAAGTTTTAGTCTAACGTTTCTTGGTGAATATTTTTGCATTCTATACACTTACCACTTAGACTTGTATTCTGTATAATATCTACTTATGGTTATGGGAATTGAGGCATCATTGGTATCCTTTTATGTTCCTGGAATAGACATTTCAAATGATATATGTTTCAAGACGTTTAAAGTTTGTCAGGGATCATGTCTTTAATGCATGAAGATGAGATGAGTTTTAAATTCCCTCTCCACTGCTTCCATGTGGTGGTCTTATTTTACCTGACAGATGGAAGTACTTGCCACCCCTTTGGATTCACATGGGAAAATCAGTCTTGAATTATGCATGCTATTCAAGGTAATCAGGAATGCTTCTTTCACGTAGACGATGATCATCCTGTTATTAAGGAACTTGTAAAGCATCAGAAAGTGGCTGGCGTGAGATAAGGAGCCTGAATGACAGGACTGCTGCAGGCAGAAATAGGATGACGTCATTTTAGAAGGAGAGACACGTATACACAAGACTGAAGTATGTTTGAGTAAACCTCTGGCCCCACTTATCTGGTGGCTTGGAGGCAGGGCTCATCCTTGGTAGGTATCTCTTGGCACAGGTCCTGATGTCCTTATGATGGAACAGGGGCCAGGCTCTTTTTATTTTTTTATTGATTTATTGACTATTGACCTATATATTTTTCTCTACTTCTCTCCTTGCCCCTCTCCTCCCCGTCAACCATGCTCCCAGTTTACTCAGGAGATCTTGTTTTTTTCTCCTTCCCATGTAGACTAGATCTATGTATGTCTCTCTTAGGGTCTTCTTTGTTGTCTAGGTTCTCTGTGATTGTGCTTTGTAGGCTGGCTTTCTTGGCTTTATGTTTAATAACTGCTTATGGGTGAGTACATATCATATTTTTTTCTCTGGGTCTGTGTTACCTCACTCAACATGATGCTTTCTAGCTCCTGGATGGGTTCTTTATGTGTTGGGGCTGACAAGTGGAAACCAGAACGTAAGAAGTTGTAGGAAGCCAAGTGTTGTCTGCAGCTGGCAAATATGTGTGATTGGGACCAAAATTATTAACGTATGGTGATTGTCAGTCTCCTCAATCTTTTTATTATTGTCAGCAGTAGTCTAACTTCGCACACCATTTTCCGCCTTTCTCCACCCTCTCAGAAGAATACCGTCTTGTCAGTTCCATTATTTTGACTCTCACAGTCAAGAATGAAAAATAGAGAGATCAAAGCCTGTTCCACTGTTGCCTCATTGCAACAATCTTCAGGAAACACCCAATCTACAAACTGAAAGCCTTTTCCCTAAAAGTAAAATAACATAAAATGTCAGATAATCAGAAGCAGAAATACTCTCTGTAGGGGAGAGGTCTGGTCTATTGTAATTTGTATATTAATAGAATTTATATTCATTAGAAAGCATGATCAGGAGCTATTGCAAAAGGTACAAATGACAAGCTGATGAGAGTCTGCTTCATTAAACAAGGACTGGAGAGCCAATAAAGGGTGCGGAGTAAGATAGGGGTATGGTTAGTATTGTTCTTTTGGAAGGATAATCTAACAAACGATTTCAAAAGTTTTAAAAATGTAATAAACACCAGCAAAAACATGCAGGAGACTGAAACCTGCTGGTGAAGATAATAAAGAAGTATGCTTCCAACATGAGGAGTGGGGCTAGGAAAGGGAAAGACGACAAAACGGATGACAAGATATTCAGAAAGAAGAGCGAACAAGAACATTGTGAGAAAGCAGCAAAGGAAAGAAAAGGGTTGACAAGGTGATAGCCGAGGCCCCAGGCAGCAAGGGGACAAAAGTACCATTAGGAGATGCGTGGGTGTTAGAAGAAAAAGCTAGAGGGTAGAAATGACTAGTTCGGCCACTGCTGATGTTCAAGAGGAACAACTGTGTGGAGTCTTGTCATGGAGAACAGGAAGTGTGTGTCCATATTGCTCGCCTTTCATCATTTTATCTTGGGAACTCCATGTATGACAGGTGACCAGGCAAGCACTGCCAATGAACAAACAACAATGTAAGTTGTCTAGTGTGGTTATATTGCTCAATACTCCAGTCTTTCCATGCTTTCTTTCTTTGTAAATTTTACATGCGTGTTTTAGATTTACACTATAGAGTGCCAGTTATATAGTGATTTCCTCAGGGATTAAAGCAATGCATCCTTCAGGGAAATCCCTGAAATTTACAGTTTCACAAGGTCCCTCCATCTCCCAGAGCAAATAAACAATAAAAGTCGAGATTCACTCTCAGACACGCTGCAAAGAAGAGTCTCAGGCAAGCCCAGCCACACAGAAGAAACAGAAACCAGCCCAGCAGCCGGAAAGAAGCAGAGGCTAGAACTCCATCGAAGAATAAAGTATTAGCTGAGCTGCCTGGAAAAGGCTCAGATCAACTGTGCACCTGGAAAAAGACTCTCTCCAACCTGCTGAGCTGCCTTCAGGCGATAGCCATGTACTCCAAATTCCCAATTTAGTGAGCTGTCATACTTGCTGTGTGGGCTTTGATGATGAAGCTGACTTTGAGTCATTTCTGCTTGTGTAACTATATTTCTTTAAGTAATACTGTTAAAACTCATAGGTTCACCAAGTTGGACGTCAGAGGCATAAGCACTTTGGTCTGCTGTGAGATTTGTAGGTGGAGTTCGTGGACATTTGTGTGTTGTATGAAAAAGTATGTCACACAATAGCCAGATGTTCATTAAGCCATTAGCATACTAGCCGCTCCTTTATTTTAGACACACTGCTCTTCAAAACTCTCTCCCTTTTTTGTATTCAGACAAAACAAAAATCACTACATGTCATATTAATAAAAAATGAATGTCCACATCCCAGAAGGAATGAGTGACAGCATAGCTTCAGGCATTTAATACTTGATAATTCCTTTTGGATGATGAATGGCCTACTTGTAACTACCATGATGAACATTACCTTTCAACCGCAAAGGGTTTGAAACCGACCTTGAGAACATAAGTTGGAAATCATTTATAAGATATTTCCTCATTACATGAGTGGCTGGAGCTTCCTCATGATCAGCTCTAACTAATGACTCACATGCTTAGCAGGAACATTTAGGGCAAGTACACATTGCAAAGCTAGAGAAAACCACACTTTTTGCCCAGTCCTTTCTGCATTGCTATGCATGCGGAGAGCTCCACCACGAGCACGGGCTCCGTCGGGGCTAAAAGAGCGATGAGCTTGTGAAATATGCATGCTTAAGACTGCTAATGAGATAGACTTTGGTGGCTATGGATTGTGTATTAGAGATGGTCCCTGTAATCAGGGCTTAGTTATGAAATATAAAATGTAAAACTTTAGTCTACCATGAATTTCCCCCCTTGGGCTGACATGATTTCATGCAAGCTGGACCAGGAAAACTCTTGAAAGCAGCATCTGATGTTGAATTTAGAAACAGGAGCAGGTATGTTTCCTTATCTGTGTCTCAATTCAGTGATTAGCCTGGCACAATGATGAAAGGAAAAGGTTGGCTAATGTGACTTTTGTTTTGTCTTAAAGAAATATTTCAGTGCACAAAGGAGCTATGGGTCTTCTAAAGTATATGGCCCATCCTTAAATATACAGAATTATGGACTTAAAGTGGTTTTTATAAAAGATATTTGTACATATTCACATTCAAAGGTTTTGTTAAGGGTTAAGTAACAATAGTAAGGGAGAATTAAAGGCACTTTGACTTATTTCAAAATCGGTTTTCTACAAAATCGATAGTGCATGGATTCCAGAATAAAAACTGAGACCAAGTCGAGTCGGAGATTGGATTCAGCAATCTCATGTCAGGACTTAACCTCTTTCAAAGTATCATCCTAAAAGTAGAGATTTGGGTTTTGAAAAAAAATCACACGAAGTTTAATTTTGTAAAAATAACAGTTAAAGAAATATGTAGGGACATTTGGGAAGTGACTGTAAAAGTCCAAGTTGTTACACCTCTTGATGCAGTTGGTCTTTGCAGCACTAGCAATGGAGACTGAACACACATTGCTTTGATTTTGAGCAGCTAGTAAAATCAAGTCCTGAACACAGCATGCTTATCCTGTTTCCACAGGACTCAGAAGGTGTGGAGCTTGGAATCTCTGTATCTTAGAGCAGGGCTTTGTCTATTGTTTCATCCGATAATTGTTATGCCTTTCTTTTAAAATCTTTCTTTTTTTCTGCAAGTTACTGAAAATCCAGAGAGCACTCTCTCTAAGAAACTATGACTGAGGACCTAGATTGTAACTGCACATGTTAGGGAAAAAAAAAAAAACTATTTTGCCAGCCATTTGATTTTAAATAATATTGTTGCATTTAGAATATCAATGAGGTAAAGAATCTGATAGACCTAATTACTTTGATGGGTTATGTTTATTAATGGGCTTTTCTAATTGCTTTTGTAAATTTGATTTCATCTTCTATTTACTTGTAAGTTTCGTAATAGTTCTATTTCAAGCATTTCTATATTTGTTAGAAATAGTCCCTCTGATCATTCAAATGTAGAAAAAGTGAATTGCCTAACACAGTCTGCATTAATAATAACAATTAATAATTTTTGAAGTTGGATGTAAAAGTACCCACTAAAGTCTACTCAACTACTTATAAATGGAAAAATGGAATGAGCATTTCACCTGTTTTAAACTCAGATATTTCCATTTATAAGAGTTTAACCTTTGTGTCGTCACTAATAAACTTTTACAAGGAAATATAAAGTTTCAGAGTTTTGGGCATTATCTCTAGATCTGTGATCCACTTTGAGACCTTTTTATAAATTTTTAAAAATTATTTTTATATTTTTGAGATTATAATCACATCGTTTCTTCTTTCCCTTTCTTACCCACTCCTCACTCCCTCTTGCTCTCTTTAAAATTCATGGCCTCTTTTTTCATAATTGTTGCCACACACACACAAGCACACTTCAATGCAGAAGTAATGTTACTGGTATTTATGTTTTCAGGGATGGCCATGCAGAAAAACACCTAGTGTTCTCTTACCTGGGAAGATAACCTACGACAGAACTGCAGCACAGAAGGCTCTGGAACACTGGGAGGAAAGACGGTGAGAGGGAGTTTGCTGTGAGAGCGAGTCTCCTAGAAATGTCCCAAGCTGCATCCGTAAAGTCTCACCAACGTGACAGTCGAAACATTAGTTGAAAAACAGACATGCCAAAGTGGATGGGGAAAAGCCCATGGGACCTACAGGAAGAACAGGTGACCAACGAATACTATGAGCAGAAGAAATCATCTTTCCCAGACTTCTAACGTTTGATAATTTCATACATGTACATACGGACTTTGATCATATTCACCTCTCATTATACTCTCTTATCCCTTCTCCATGAACTCATTCTTCCCATTAAAGCTTCCATTTTCACGTGTTTTTCTTTAATGCCACACTGCTTTTAGAAAAGCTACTTCTATGGGAATGGGTGTGGTGTTATTCACTGGAGCACGGTCGATTGAAGAGTGACTATAACCCCTGAAGAAAACGGACTTTCTCTCTCCCAGCAACTCGCAGTGGGAGACTTCAGTACCCCGCTCTCAGCACTGGACAGGATGGCCAGACAGAGAAATAAGGAACTAACAGAAGTTATAATTCAAATGGACCTAACAGGCATCTATATAAATTCTGTCCACACACAAAAGAATATACCTTCTTCTCAGCACCTCGTGGAACCTCCTTTAAGAACCTCTCTAAATGAGATTTTTTGTAAAGCTTCACCTTGGCAGAGTGTTAGGCCTATTCTGCTGAGGTCAGTCTAAAATCTTATTCAAGAACTGCCTCATCAAGTTTCCAGAAGAGAGCACAAGGCATAGAACATTGTCCCTTACTTTTACTCTCTCTTCAGTCAATGGAAAGCAAATCTTCCCCCTTCTGTTGGATTAACAATAGGAAGAGTCACCTCTTGATTTAGTCTTTCCAGGTGTGGAGGAGCACAGGGAGTGGGAAATAGCAACACATTTCTGTGTACTGTGTAGAATATACATTAGTGCAAAACTTGCCACACTGACAGTCGGGTTTGCACTTTTTCTGTGCTAAAGAAATAGAAACAGGGACTCAGAAAGATCAATCATATATGCAGGGCCACATGTTAGCAAATGACAGTTAGATTGATAACCCAGGTTTGTTTGGTTTGCCTGGGGTTTGCTCTAGCAAGTTCTCTGACTCTGAGGCTCCAATTGAGCAGTCAAGGGAGAATGACATGGAGTCCTGAGAAGTTCATGAACTCCGAATCTTCGCCGCAGCCACACATAACCTAATTTAACACTACTAATCTAGGTGACATGACACCATTGTGAAGGGCTCGAGAGACAAACAGATCTTGCTTCTCTGCTTCGCTACCTGCTCTTCCTGTCACCGGCTTATTGAGCTTGTGTAAACAAGATCCTTCCTGACTCAGTTTCCTCATTTGTTAAATGAGTACTTGAGAAAAATAAATACAGATCAAAGGCAGGATTCTCGGTCATAACAAGTGCAGTATAAATCATCGTTAACACTGTATCATTTTATACAGATTTCTTTTTCCAGTGAAACTGGGCCACTGAAAATAGGCATATAAAACTTCTTGTACGCACGAAAACTAAAAGCCATACACTGTTTATAATACACAAAAGTGATGAATGCACAGGGGTCACCTTTCTTCCAAGACCTTAGAGTCTGCTTCTTCCATTTACCAAAAAGGCTCTAGAATCCAGATGAGAGGAAAACATTTCTGTTCCTTGGAAGAATGGTATGTCTTCAATACCTATGTGATTCTCTGTGACTTATTTCTGGAGTATTGCTGGAGTACATACTGAATACATTTAACATATACTGATGATAACTTACTCAATTCTGGCATTGGTTTTCTTGTTCAGCAAATGAAGTATCCTGATAATTATACATAGCGCAGGATAGCATTACTTTAAAAAAATAGTTTGTACTGATCAATAGGGATACAAATGAACACTCTAGAAAACTTGAGCCTCAGTCAACATGAATTTATGTGTATAATATTATTCAAATTAGATGGCCAAATTTGAAATGGTTTCTAGCTATTAGAAGAGTCCTTTCAATTATAGGCTGAATTTTTTCTTTGAATATACCAACTAACTAAATCAAGATTTTATTTGATGAAAGTTATTTTAGTACTTACAGAGTAGGTGCTGTGCTCAGAAAGCCTTATAATGCCTGATCTTTTCATGAGTTTCATATGGGTTTCTGAGGCTATATTTAAAAACTAAGAAACAATAAGCAATAAAATCATTGAAAAACCTACTAAACTGTGGGTCACAGCATATTAATAGACAAAAGTCTAAATGCGGGAACTGTGTTTGGGGGAATTACAGAATGCTGCACAGTATAGTAACATGTATGAAGCACTAACCTGTGCTAGATATTTCCTGATAGACCATTTGATCTCACCACAACCTAAAATTCTACTAGTTTATAGACAAGAAATTATTATTTCTAGAGATTAACTTGCCCAACTCAAACACTGAGTGACTCGTAGGTTTAGGAATTGAGCACATGCACTTAAATAGTGGAGTTGCTCGGATACTAAGGTGTTTTGTCCTCAAAGACTAAGAACTTTGCTGCTGAAAGATCCTTCTTAATCAGGGATAATGAAGAGAGTCTTAGCAGGGAGAACCAGTGTGAGCAAAGGCCCAGCTGCCAAAGTGCATTACACTATTGGAACTCTTGTGCAAACTGCTCAGGCCCAATCTGGTGCGAGGATATATCTAGTAGGGGAATACTGCAGAGGTTGACAAAGACATTGATGAGATGTGCTTAAAAATTTTTAGTATAAAATAACTGACTCGAGCTGTCTGTCTTTAGTTATATTTTTGAATACTAAAGTACTTGGAATAAATCACCAGAGACCATCCAAAATCTTTCAGATGTTTATTTTAAACTAAAAAATATAAAAGTGTTCCTAATAGCTGAAAGATTAATACATTTCAAATCCTGGGTCAGGTCATCCTGGACAAGAAACAAGAGATTTTCTGATGACCTGGAAACTCCCATACCCAAGCATCCTCAAAGAACTGCTACTCCACATTCCAGACCTTTGCAATCTGGTGTCACTCAGTAAGTTTGCAAGATGGTCCAATCTCACATTCCATGAAAAACAAAATTGTTCTCCCAAATTAAAATGAAAAGGGCACCAAATATGAAACAACTTGACAACCAAATTTATGAATATGTGGGAAATCTCTGTAAGAAAGCATGCAGTGGGGTCATTGTGATTATCCCCTGGAGGTAGCTGGTGACCTGGAGAACCTGGGAAACAAAAGAATGACATTTATCTAGCAATCATTTTTTGAGAAGCTACATGTGTGTCATTTTGTGTTCATTATTATATACTGAAAGAAAATTATTTTCTCATTGAAATCTGTTATCATGTCACCTGACTCTTGTAATCTTTAGGGAAAACAGGTCTGGTTTCTGTTTGTAATAACCACATTTTTCTGGTTAAGTTTTCTCTGTTCTGTTAGATTATATAAAAGCATTAGCACCCCAAGCTGGATAATAATATAGGTACTGTGGTCCAGAGTCAACTAGACTATATGCCAGTTAACACAACTTTATGTATGCAGCTTCAAAGCTTAATTATTCAATCTAGTAACTAAATTTTTGTTGACCCTGTGATTATAGTCCATATAATCCAAGTCCATATTTTCTTTTTTCTAATTTATTGATTTTTACTGTATGAGCATTGGTGTTTGGCCAGCATGTATGTCTGTGTGAAGGTGTCAGATCTTGGAGTAACGAACAGTTGTGAATTGCCATGTGTGTGCTGGAAATTGAACCCAGGTTCTCTGGGAGAGTGGTCAGTTCTTAATCACTGAGCCATTTCTTCAGGCCTCCAAGTTCATAGTTTCTAACATTACTTCAATGATTGGTCATTTTAACTTTTTATTTATCACAGTTCAATCTCACTGTTCATGTTGGTCCAGTATTTAGCCTACAAAAGTTATTACTTGGATTTGATTCTAGTTCTGCCCCTTCTTGATCTGCATTTAGATAAATTTGACATATTTCTCCATTAACTGGCTCTCCCAAATCACTTATAAGGAGACTAGCAAAAGATGCAACTTCAGGCTCCTATCATCTCTTCTCCATGTGTTCAGATTAAAGCTCGTTCTTCAGTGTTCTTTTGAGAATGGTCATTTGCTTGTCACTGATCAACCCAGCTCTATTGTCATTTTTCTTATGCTGACTTCGAGAACACTGTTCAAAAACAAACAAATAAGCAAACAAGCTTGAATTTCTATCAAAACACAAAGTAAACTAATAGATACATAAATGAGATTCACATGCTATATATATATATATATATAGTGTGTGTGTGATTGATGTATATATATCAAATATATATGTTTGCATGTGTTCATAGAAATAAGCATACATACAAATGCATACTTCACTTGAGAGAATATACATAACTTTACTAGACTTTCAGAAATTTTCTAGCATAAAGATTAATAAGCTTTAACTGTAAGTTCTGATGATATATAATTTGTGAGGCATTTCAGAATGGAATGCCTTGTGATTTGTATTTATTTAGTATCTCCTAAGTGCCAAGATTGAAATTGATATTGAAGACAGCTGCAATGATAAAAAAACAACCTTGTGACAAAAATTTTAGAAGCCCCATAAACAGCATGATTACTGCAGAGTATGAAGCAGAGGTCAGTGAAGATAAGAGTGTGGGCTAGAGATCAAAATTAGTTCTTTGTCGGGGGTTGTACAGTCCTCTAAGTGCACATGGAGATATGTGAAGGCGCATTTTGGATGTCCAGTGATTATATAGTCCTATTGTCACTCGAAGTAAGCAGAAATACCAAATATTTTGCAGTCGGGAGGACCTTTTATCCCAGTAGAAAACTGCTCTAGTCAAATATCAATAGCATCTTATTGTAAGTACCTTGAAATTCCTAAGTTAATTTATAAGCTCTGGGTCCTTTTTGAATAAAATGGAAAGCAAATTATTATTATATAGGCCTTTGCGCAAAATAATGAGTTATCAAACCTGTACTTTTAAAATCTAGCTGTTGTGTTGGCAGTGAGATAGACCAGTTCGGAGGCTATTACAAAGCTAGCCATGATAGCACATTTCTATGATTCTAGCACTCAGGCAGTTGAGGCAGGAACAACCTGATTTTAAAGTCACTGTGAGATATATAATGGGATCCTGCCTTAAAAAAAAAAAAAGATGAGAACTATCGGGACTCTGCATAAATACTTAAGATAAAGTCATTATGTGTAGTAGTTTGAATGCAATTGGCCCCATAATATATAGGGAGTGACACTATTAGGAGGTGTGGATTTCTTGGAGTAGCCTTATTGGAGGAAGTGTGTCACTGTAGGGGCAGACTTTGAGTTCTTTGATTTAAGCTTCACTCACTCAGTGTTGCAATCAGTAGACTTCTTGTTGCCTGCAAGATGTAGGACTCACAGCTATTTGTGAAGCACCATATCTGCCCGCATGCTGCCATGCTCCCCACCATGCCCCCTGCCAGGATAGTAATGGATTAAAACTCTGAAACTATACATGAGCTCTCTCAATTAAATACTTTCCTTATAAGAATTGTCATGGTCATAATAGCTTTTCACAACAATAGAAGACACTAATTAAGACACTTCATATCACTGACCCACCAGTATTAGAATGTAAGAGAGGGAAGTAAAGAATGACTCCAAGATATGTGTGTGTGTACATGTATTTCATATATAAGTTTGTATAGATGTATGTACATTAATGTGGGCACAAGAGCATGCATGTGTGCACACATGTAAATGTCAGAGATAGATGTTGGATGTCTTTCTTGATAACTTTCCATATTATTGCTTTTTGAGATTGAGTCTTTCATTGAACCCACAGTTTATCAGTTTGGCTAGACTAGCTGGCTAGTAAGCCTCACGGACTGTCCTACCTCCTTCCTTCAAGTGCTTGGGCTGCAGAGAGCTACTACCAAGCCCAGCTTCTCCATGTGTGCTGGAAATCCTAACTCAGGCCTTTATGCTTTAGCGACCAGATCCAGATTCAAGATTTTGATCTGAGCCGTTGGAAAAACAGAATTTCCATCCCTTGTGATGGAAAAGATGTCCTTAGAGATGAAGTCATTAGGAGGTAAGATTGCATGCAATTCCACTTCAAGGATGTGCATTGTATGTATACATAGTCACTGAGAGATGGCAATGATTTTGGCTAAGATTTAAAAAATAAAAATTAAAAAAGGCCAGAAATGTTAACAAGACCTATCTCAAGATTTTGAGGTTATTGGTTTTTCTTTTCTCACATGTATTCTAAATAGCTTACATTAAACATCTCCCTTTTATGAAATGTGAACATTATTTTTAATACAAACAAATGGCACAACTTCAGAAACCCACTTGTGACAGAGCTTAAATTTAATTTTTTTCTACCAGTCCTTTTACCTCTCTTTTTCCACCTCCTTGTGCCACCAGCTGACTCTCCAGCCACGCATGCCATCTTCCGGGACCCTAGATCTCAGTTTTCCTCCACTGTGTTTATATAACTACATAACACATCTCCAGAACCCCCACCCCCGTCATTCCAAGGAGAAATGGTGGATTGTTTGCAGCTGGGTACTATTTGAAAAAAGCAAGCCGCACATATTTATTAGAGCTTTCGGGGACTGTAGGAGGAGAGAAACAATTGTCACCCTGGTCCCTTTTCCTGGCAGTACCTCAAAGGTTGTCAAGTGAGAACAGCAGCACCCAGCTGCCCTGAAAGGAGAGAGAGAGAGAGAGTGAAGTTTGAACCCTGAATTGCCTCTCTCTCCTCATTATGTATTATTTGTCAATCATGGATAAAAGGTGTTTTTTGCCCTCCAGCTGCTAGCCCTGGGGTGCATATATCCCTCGATCTTGCCACTTTCTTGTGGAACACTTCAAGAGAAATCAATGCTTTCACCTTTCTTTGAAAGGTGGCTTTTCTCTACCCTCCCGCCCCCCATTTTTATTTAATTTTCATCTTTAACCAAATACTTCAAACAAGGCAAATCATTTGGGAAAGAATTTTTAAATTTTTGCTCTCCAATTTTCTGAGAATAGCAACTTGGATTTTGATCACAGAGGGAATATTGTCCCCTTCCTTATGGAGACAAATATCTGCAGTTTCTAGGATTACTGCAGCTTGTTGGGGGCAGGGTATGGTATTCCTTTGTACCGAGCCTTGAAAATGAGTAAGAAAATGGATGTCATCACTCAGTGTAAAATTCACGTTTAATAGCACATTTATTTGAACGCTCAATTTTCAAATTTATTTTATAACATCAAAACACATTTCTCTCATTTGCATGCTTTATTTTGTGTTAAAAGAAGTGCTTTTAAAAAATTAGCACCATTATAGGGCTTAAGAAAGATTTTGTACATGTATAAAAGGATGTGAATACATGCAAAGTTCATGTGTTAAATACACATTGAATCAGGCCGCAGATGACTTTCTAGACAATGTTCATAAATCATGTACTAACATATCACACAAGTTTTCCAAGTCCACTCACAGAGGAAGCCTGCTAACATTATTCTCTCTTCACAGTTTGTATCTTTTCTTTTGAGAAAAAAGAAAAATCTCAGTGGTGGAAATGTTTAACTTTTCATAAGATTTAGTTGAGTAGAAAAACATAATAAAACATATAAACACATAGTTTTTTATCTATTACAGTCTAAATATCACTAGAACAATAAGCTATAGTAAAAGTATATGCTTTTTAATGAGTCAAGGTAGCAGAACTGCTAACCAGTGAAAAGTAGAGAGTATTTTCATAGAGCATTTTATTTCTTTTGGCTTCTTTGTTTTATAATTCCATGACTGAAATTTAATGCCACCTGGAAAACCTCAATTATAGGAGGCCTAGCAACTCCCTTCATACATCGAAATGGAAGGTGATTGCATCTGTTGTCAATTTGGGGAGCAGTAAGGGTAAGTGAATAACATTGGCCCACAGATTTCTTTAACTTCCTTATTTTTGTATAGATAGGTGGGACAACCTACAATAAACTAGCAGATATAATCAATCTACTGAAGGAGCCAAGCTGGAAGGCACTGAGGTGCCGAGACTTCTGGCTGAAGCTGTGCCACTTCCTTGCCTTTCATATGGTTTCCATCTTAAGTTATGAAAGGCTGGGGCATGTTTGTCTGTACGTAGGTGTGCTTGTTTTCATGTCTTCACCTAAACTGGTTCTGACTTATGCCTATATTCATTGCAGGTTACTTAGAAGAGAATCTTGCTAAATTTGGTAAAAGTTCAACATTCAGGATCAGACATGAAATTCTAGATGCTTGTTCTGAGATTCCATTTCAAGATAAGAACATATCTCAACAAAACGTAAACTTGTAACTCTATTGACCACAGAGTTCTAACATTGATTATGTCTAATGTACATTTTTTAAGTATTTAGAATTCATAAATGAATTTGAATTTGAACATAGAGGTGGACTTTTCTGTCCTGCTGGCCAGCTCCCAAATAACCACATAGAGACTTCTTATTAATTATAAAAGCTCAGCCGATAGCTTATGATTGTTACTGACTAGCTCTTACAACTTAAATTAACCCATATTTCTTATCTACTCTCTGCCACATGGCAAAACCTTCTTTCACCATGACATGCTCATTTCTTGCTTCATTTGCAACTTGCTCAAGACTCCTCAGACTCTGCTCCCTTTCTTTTTCTCCTCCTCCTACTCCTCTTTCTCCTCCTCCTTTTCTTCCTCCTTCTTATTCTCCCAAGCATCATACTGTTAAACTATAGGCCAATATCTCTTTATTAACCCATGAAAGTAATGCATATTTACAATGTGCAAAGATTGTTCCACAGAAAGAGCAGCAATGTGAGGTTTCACGAAGAAATCCATTAAATGACCATAAAGAAGCTTCCAATAGATGAGGAGTCTGTGGTTGTCATTGACAACAGAATCTGTTAGTTGCTTTGAAGATGCTTATTTTAGTTTTCATTCCTCTACTCCCTCCTTAGCCTTCCCTGACAAAAGCTAAATGTAACATAGCATAGCATAACATAAAAGTAACATAACCCAGATTGAATGCTTGCTCTCCTTTTTACTTTTTGTCTTTTCTGTCCTTTGATGAGAGAGCTTTTGCCCTTCTGCTATGTTCTTATACCTTCATTCATCGTGAGTCCCAGTCTTGTAGCTTCTCATGAATGGAACCTTCCTGACTCTGTCAAATGATTTCTCTTATATGTGAATTTCTAGAATTCTATGGTGTATCCTTATCATCATGTGTATATCAGTTGCTTTTCTCACTGTTTGACCAAATAACTGGTGTGGGAGGTCCTTCTGTCTATGTGTTGCTTTTCTTGGTTAATGAATAAAGAATCTGCCTTGGCCTGTTGATAGGGCAGAACTTTGGTAGGTGGGGAAGACAGAATTAAATGCTGGGAGAAGGAAAGAGTCAGAGAGATGCTATGGATCTGCAGCCAGAGGTAGATGTGTTGAAACTTTGCTGGTAGGATACGACCTCGTGGTGATAAACAGATTAATAGAAATGGGTTAAATTAAGATGTGAGAGTTAACCAATAAGAAGCTAGAGCTAATGGGCCAAGCAGTGATTTAATGAATACAGTTTCTGTGTGATTATTCCGGGGCTGGGGAGCTGGGACAAACAAGCAGCCTCTCAGCAACAAATAACTGACAAGAAACTACTCAAGGGGGAAAAGGTATATTTTAGATTACAGATCCAGGGGTGCAGCTCATCATGACAAGTGAGGGCATGATGGCAGGAGCAGAAGCCATCTGATTATATTGCATCCACAGTTAGTAAACAGAGTAAAGAGTCAGGCTGGGCTGTAAAATCACAAGGCCTGTCCTCATGATTCCATTAGTGAGTCTTTACTTTCCAAAGGTTCCTTAGGTTCCTCAAACAATTCCACAAGATTAGGACCAAGTATTCAAACATATGAGCCTAATGGAAGGAGTTCCAAATTTAAGTCACAATAGTGCATATACATAGCTTGTCTCTTTTATTAGATTCTATGACTGAGGGCAAAGACAATGCCTCCTTCAATTACTCAGTTGTTATAAAATGATAGATCTCTGAACTGGTATTTGCTGAAGAAAAATGGAAGTAGTAATGGAAGTTCATTGTATACAAACATAAAATGACAGGAGGATTTAAACATAACCTTTGTGTCCTACCATGGAAGACAGCAGAAAAGAACATTAAAGGATGAAATATCTTGGAAGCCTATATTGTTCCTACTTACTGTCTAATTAATGCTGAAATTGCCATCCCCAGAAGAGCAAGTGTCTTTTTTTTCATCCACTGCTGTACTGTCATCCCATAGCACTGGAACCAGTAGGAAATAGACAATGTTTGCTGAACACACAATCTAGTTTCAAATTTCAAAAGCTATTTTTCTACAAACCTTTGGGATAAGAAGGAAAGTGTGTGTGTCACCAGAAGGAGAAGATGTAAGAAAGGCCAGACTCAACGTACTTTAAAGAAAACCATTGTGAAGGGTTTTCTAGTTATTTCCTCACTTTGTCTTAGCCTCTGGGATTCCAGCTGTCCTTTTGACCAATGTCAAGCCACCGAAGCAGCCACAAGAAATAATCTAAGTAAACTCATATAGTCTCTCATTATCTCTGAGTAGATTGTACAAACTGATATTGGCCCTTGAGAGTTCTTCTCTGGAGCATGTTCTCATTTCCAAAGTAGTTCACAACCTTGATAAGATCCAAATATTTAGAGAGAAAGTCAACATTGGACACAACATTGAATTTTAATCACATTAAAGCAAGATAACAAACTGTGTGAGAGAAAATTTATCCCCACTTCTACACTGTATTTATTTATGCAATTAAACACATGAGGACTCTTTTAACTACTTATCTGGTCCTTTTCATTTCTTGGGCTTTATTGCCTTGACATCTAAATGCTTTTCATTTATGATAATTCAAATGTTTGTTGATTAAGAGACCTAAAACTTTTATTATTATTTCATGTTTTACTTCATGCATAAAAGAAGTAATTCAATAACACTCCAAAAAAGCATATTAGTGTCACATTTCCAATTAGAATGTAAGGTTTATAACATTAGGTACTCAAAACGATGAACCAAACAAATTAGTTTAGTTCTGTACTCACAATTTAATGCTCTCCAGATGAAATATTCAGAAAATTACACAATGAACAGCCATTCAAATAGGGATGGAGAAAGACTGATGTGCATTTTAATTAACTTAATAAAACAAGTAATCTCCTGTTTAAAATTTCTCACATTTTCAGACAGTTCTTATGACTTTTATGACATCATATCCTATTTTAAAATACACAGAAACTTTATTTATAAAAGCGGCTATTCACACCACTTCATACGAAGAATTTTAAATGTAGACTTTTTTAGTATGACTTCATTACAAGAGGAATATGAAGCTTATCTTCATCTCTGACACTTTATCGAGCAGTTTAATGGGAGTGAATATTAAGACAAGTTTATAGAGGAAGAAATGTAAGCTATTTTATATTTCAAATTCCTTTAACAATTTAATGAGTATTATTCATATATTTACCACACGGCCAAGAAATATTTCTCAACTAGTCAAATGAAATGAGGCCAACTCAGCGTTGCATTGATTATATTCAAATTGCTGTTAGTAAATTACCAGTGGTTTTATTGACTTTTGTATAGAAAGTATATATTTTTATTTTTTTAAAGTATAATTATCATTTCCACACCTCCCTTTCTTCTTTACAACCCTTCCCATGCATATTTTCTTGTTTCCCCTTAAATTTATGGCCTCTTTTTCTTTACTTGTTATTGTTTCGTTTTCAAGCTTAAATATATGAATCCAATTGGCTCAGTCTGTTTGTTGTTACTTGTATGTGACTTCAGGGCAGACAAATGGGTATCAGATAAACAATTAAGGGACTAATCTCTAGAGAAGAACATTTCTTTCATTCCATTCCTTAGTAGCCTATATTCTTTCTTCTCTCTCTCTCTCTCTCTTTCACTCCCTTCTTTCTTTCTTTTTTCATTCTTTCTCTCTTTCTATCTTTCCTTCCTTTTTTCCTCCCCTTTCTTTCTTCCCCTTTCTTTCTTTCTTTCTTTCTTTCTTTCTTTCTTTCTTTCTTTCTTCCTTTCTGTCTGTCTGTCTGTCTGTCTGTCTTTGTGATGAGGTTCCTGTAGAATTCCCTTCCTCTTTTATGTTAGCATGCCTATTGATACTGTACTTGTTCAGGTCTTGTTAGGCAGTCATATTGTTGAGGTATCATGAGTAATGATTAATAAGAAACACAATCTCACAAAAGATGTCCTGGTCATCTGATGTGTGTGCAGTCTTTACACCTCCTTTCCATGATGTTCCATGAATTTTTAGGTGTAAGAGTTGTATTGTAGATGTACTGGCTGAGGCTGAATATCCCACAATCAACTGTTCTCTGCATTTGACCAATTGTGTTTCCTGTAATGGTCTCTATCAGTTGCAAAAAGAAGTTCCTGTGATGAAACAGGAGAGCTACACTTCCCTGTGAGTATAAGGATAAGTATTTGTAATGCAATTAGGAATTATGATGGTTTAGTACAGTGACAGTAGTAGGCTCTCCTCTAAGATTCATGACGCCATTAACCCTGGGTCGTTGGCTAGGTTTAAAGTACTAGGCATAATTTCCCTCCTCTTGAGGAGCCTTAAGTCAAATTAGAGAACTGTTGGTTACTGTCAAGATATGAGTGTCCTTAGGAATATCTTGCCATGCAGGTTATAGCTGTGTTCATTGACATCACAGCTGGGTAGCACTTGGAGACCTGCATAGTCCCCTTCTAGACTATGAAATTGAGACCTCGGGGAGGAGGCTAAAGAAAGCATTGCTAAAATAACTCTTTATTTATAACAGTAGTAAGTATAATAGCAGCCAGTTTTTTATAAATTCTTTAATAGCATAATGATATCACATTTTCTCTTAAATGCCAGTATTATAACATCAAGGATCAGGAGAGTTAAGCTGCTTATTTTACTAAGAATTGTTAGGTGATATAGTTATGTATGTGTGATATAAATTTTGGGAAATGACTCATAATGAATTTTAATTTCCAAATACAAGCTAAAATGAGGGGTATTGATTGCATTTTTGAGTTAGAATAACACAGCAAAACAGCTTCAGACTTTTGGTTAAAAAAAGGGCTTTGCTCTGAACTCAGTTCTAAATTTTCCATTTGAACATTAAAAAGTTAAGATAGGAAAACTTCCAATCTCTTTTTATAAGACTAGTAGTATTCTGATTCTAAAGTCAAGCAAAAAAGTAACAAAGAAAAAATTATCAATCAACCTCTCTGATGAACATAAATAAAACTATTCTAAATAAGAAAATAGGATACTTGCAAACTGAATTCAAGAATATATCAGAAGATAATTCACCATAATGCAGTTGGCTTTGTTGCAGACATTCAAAGATTTACATACATAAATCAATAGATGTAATTCCTCATCTAAATGGTTTCAAGGTCAGAAATCATATATCCATCTCAATAGTTACAGAAAAAGCCTTTGACAATGTCCAGTATCCCTCAAGATAAAATGCCTGGAGAGACAAGGGATGGAAGGAACGTATTTTAACTTAATAAAGGCTATGTGTCAAACTTAGAGCCAACATAATGATAAATTGAGAAAAGATCAAAGTATTACCATTAAGACGAGAAACAGGAGCCAGTTAGCAGGTAAAAGTACTGCTGGCAGGAGGTTCCACCACAGTGCCCACCCACTGGACACTGTAAACTACAAGACCCATTCTGTCACTCAAATCCATTGAACCCATTATCCCCCCTCTGGCCAAAGATCCCCTGCAAGATCAACAGCCATTAGAGACACAAGCACCACCTGTGGCAACTGGAATATGAAGTGAGTTACTGGTCTCCCCCAAAGTGCCCCAATCCCTAGGCCTTAAGCCCCAGGGCATGTTCCCCATCTTCCCCCTCCCATCTCAGCCCCAACAGCCAACTAGTAGATAAGAGTACCTCTGGCAGGTTGTTCCACTACTGTTCCCATCTACTGAGCACTGTAACATTCAAGACCCATTCTGCTGTCCAAACCCACTGAATCCTTCACCATTCCCTGGCCAAACTTCCACTGCAAGATCAGTAGCTCCTAGAGACAAAAGCACCACCTTCACCGATTAGAACAAAAGATGCGTAGATGGCAGTGTAAGAATACATTAACAACATGAAGAACAATATGGCGCTACCAGAACCTAGTGGTTCTGCAATAGCAAGACCTGAACATCCCAATGCAGATGAAGTAGAAGAAAACAAACTTAAAAATGGTCTTATGAAGATGATAGAGGTCCTTAAAGTGAAAATAAAAAATTCCTTAAAGAAATCAAGAAAAAGACAAACAAAAAATTGAAAGAAATCAATGTATCCCTTAAAGAAAGTCAAGGGAAAAAAAGCAATCAAATAGGTGAAAGAAATGGTTCAGGATTTGAACACTGAAATAGAAGCAATAAAGAAAATGCAAATGAAGGGAATTCTAGAAATGGAAAATCTGGATAACTAACAGAAACTACAGATGCAATTATAACCAGCAGAATGTAAGAGATGTTAAGAGAGAATTTCAGGTGTTGAAAATACAATAGAGGAAATAGATTAATTAATCAAACAAAATATTAAAACTAACAAATTCTTAACAAAACATCCGGGAAATCCATGACACCATGCAAAGACGAAACCTAAGAATAATATATAGAAAAAGGAGAAGAATTTCAGCTCAAAGGTAGAAAATACATTCAACAAAATCATAGAAGAAAACTTTCCCAACCTAAAGTAGGATACAAGAAGCTTACAGAACAGCAAATAGACTGGGGAAAAAAGACCCTAATCACATAATAATCAAAACAATAACATACAGAATAAAGAAAGCATGTTAGGAGTCACAAAAGGAAAAGGACAAGTAATATATAAAGGCAGACCAAGTAGAAGTACACCTGACTTCTCAATGGAGACAATGAAAGCCAGAATGTCCTGAACTAACATTTTGCAGACACTAAGAGGCCGTGGATGTCAGACCAGGTTATTATACTCTTTCAATTACCATAAATGGAGAAAACAAGATATTCCATGACAAAATCATATTGAAACAATCCCTATCCACAAATCCAGCTCTACAGAAAGTATTAGAAAGAAAGTTCCAACCCAAGGAAGTTAGCTGCATCCAAGTTAGTGAAAACAAGGCAATAAATAATCTTATACCAACAAATACCAAAGAAGAGAAACACACACATACTACCACTACCATCGACAAAACCAAAAAATAATAGAAACTAACAATCACTGGTTATTAATATCTCTTAATATCAATGAGTTCAATTCACCTATAAAAAGACACAACTAACAGAATGTATACGAAAACAGAATCAACCCTTCTGCTGCATATAAGAAAACACATCAACTTCAAAGACAGATGTTACCTTAGAGTAAAGGGTTTGGAAAAGATTTTTCAATCAAATGGGCCTAAGAAACAAGATGGTGTCGTTTTCCTAATATCTAACAAAATAGGCTTACAACTAAAATTAATCAAAAGTGATAAAGAAAGACATTTCATATTCATCACAGGAAAAATCCATCAAGATGAAGTCTCAATTCTGAACTTTTATTCCACAAATGAAAGGGCACCCACATTTGTAAAAGAAATATTACTAAATCTTAAATCACACATCAAACCCCATGCACTCATTATGGGAGACTTCAACATCCCACTCTCAACAATGGAAAAGTCTGGCAGACAGAAAATTAACAGACAAATAAGGAAATTAACAGAAATTAAGACTCAATTGGACTTATCAGATATCTATAGAAGATTTCATTCAAAAACAAAGAAAAATATCTTCTTCTAAGCACCTCACAGAATCTTCTCTAAAATTTACCACATACTTAGTCACAAAGCAACTCTCAACAGATACAAAAAAATTTGGAATAAACCCCTGTATATTATTATATCACCTTGGGTTAAAGTTAGAATTCAACAACAACATGAACTACAGAAAGCTTACAAACTCAAGGAAACTGAACAGTTTTAATCTGAATTACCACTGGGCCAAAGAAGATATAAAGAAAGAAATTAAAAACTTCCTAGACTTCAATAAAAATGAATACACAGCATACACAAACTTATGGAACACTATAAAAGCTGTGATAAGAGGAAATTCATAGTACTACAAGCCCACATAAAGAATTTTGAGAAATTGTATACTACTGACTTAACAGCACACATGAAAGCTATAGAGCAAAAGGAGCAAATTCACCCAGGATGAGTAGACGTCAAGAACTAACCAAACTGAGGGCTAAAATCAATAAAAATGAAAACAAAGAGGATGAAACAAAGAATCAATGGAATGAAGAGTTCTTCTAGAAAATCAACAAGGTACATAAACCCTTTTCCAAACTAACCAAAAGGCAGAGAGAGAATGTCCAAATTAACAAAGTCAGAAATAAAAAGGGAGATATAACAATAGACACTGAAGAAATACAGAAAACCATCAGGTCATATTTCAAAAACCCATACTCCACAAAACTGGAACATCTAAAAGAGATGGACAATTTTCTGGTTAGGTTACACATACAAAAATTAAATCGAGACCAAATAAAAATTTAAACAGACCTTCTACTCCTAAAGGAAATAGGAGCAGTCTTTAAATGTCTCCCAACCAGAAAAAAAAACAAAAACAAAAACAAAAACCTAAGACCAAATGATTTCAGCCCGGAATTCTTCAAGATTTTCAAAGAAGAACTAATACCAATATTCCTCAAATTGTTCCGCAAAATAGAAATAGAAGGAACATTGTCAAACTCTTTTTATGAGGCTGTAGTTACAAAAACCACACAAAAACTCAAACAAGAAAGAGAATTACAGACCAATTTCCCTCATGAACACTGATCCAAAAATACTCAATAAAATACTGGCAAACCAAATGCAAGAACACATGAAATAAACATCTATCATGACCAAGTAGGCTTTATCCCCGAGATACAGAGTTGGTTCAATATATGGAAATTTGTTAATGTAATCCACCATATAAACAAACAGAAAGTAGAAGAAACAAACAAACAAAAAACAACACATGATCATCTCATTAGATGATGAAAAAGTCTTTGGCAAATCCAATAGCCCTTCATCATAAACGTCTTGGAGATATCAGGGATACAAAGAACACATCTAAGCATAATAAAAGCAATGTATAGCAAGGCTTTAATTTAACATCAAATTAAACAGAGAGAAACTCAAAGTGATTCCATTAAATTCAGGAACAAGACAAAACTGTCCACTCTGTCCATATATATTCAATATAGTTCTTGAGGTTTTAGCTAGAGCAATAACAACAAGAGGAGATAAAGGGGATACAAATTGGAAAGGAAGAAGTCAAACTCTCGCTATTTGCAGGTGATATGATAATACATATGAGTGACCCCAAAAACTCTACCCAGGAACTCTTACAGCTAATAAACACCTTCAGTAATGTGACAGGATACAATATTAACTCAAAAACATCTGCTGCCCTCCTATACACAAATAATAAATGGGCAAAGAAAAAATCAGAGAAATGTCACCCTTTACAACAGCCACAAATATAAAATATCTTGCGAGTAAATCTAACTAAAGAAGTGAAAGACCTGTAGGACAAGAACTTTAAGTCTTTGAAGAACGAAATTGGCCACACAACCCTGCCTCCCTCAAGCCTGTCCTATTGTCTGGGAGGTCCTTGGCCCAGGAACAGTTCCTGCTCCTGCACTGAGGCTATCTACCCAGAACGGTGAGTGTCTGCACGCCCAGCCGGAAGGTCCCCAGAAGGGAGTGCAGGGCACCTCTAGCTTCTGCTACAGGGCTTCTTTGTTCCACACAACCCTGCCCTCCCCCCAAGTTTGCCCTTTTGTCTGTTGGGTCCTTGGACTACCCGGAGTCCCTATTTCTGTGCTGCGGAGATCCATCCAGATGGGTGAGTGTGTGCCATCCAGGGTGGACAGTCCAGGAAAGGAGCACAGGGCCCCTCCAAATCCTGCTGAAGGGTCTTCTTTGTTCCATACAACCCTGCCTCCCTCAAGCCTGCCCTATTGTCTGCGAGGTCCTTGGGCCAGGAACAGTTCCTGCTCCTGCACTGAGGAGATCCATCAAGAGAGTTAGTCACAGCAAAGATTGAACCAAGACACCAAGACTCTCCTGGCTGCGTTTGAAAGAAGTGATGGGCAGGCACCAATGCAAGAATTCCTCCAACAACCTGAAGGGCAACATGACAACACCAGAATCCAGGGTTCATGTAACAAGAAGACATGAACTCCCTATTCTAGAGGAAGTAGAAGAAATTGACTTTAAATGTAATATTATGAAAATAATAGAGGACCTTAAACAGGATGTGAAAAACTACTTTAAAGAAACGGAGAAGACAAACAAAAAGACAGAAGAAATTAATAAATCTCTCAGAGATACCCAAGTAAACAAAGAAAAAGCAATCAAACAGCTAATGGAAACAGTTCAAGAATTGAAAAATGAAACGGAGGTAATGAAGAAAACACAAACTGAGGGAAGGTTGGATATAGAAAATTTGAGTAAACAAACAGAAACTACAGAGACAAGTATTACTAACAGAATACAAGAGATAGAAGAAATAATCTCAAAAGCTGAAGATACTAGAGGAAATAAACTGATTGATTAAAGCAAATAACAAATCCAACAAATTCTTAAACACAAAACATTCAGGAAATCTGGGACACCATGAAAAGACCAAACCTAAGAATAATAGGGGTAGAAGAAGGAGAAGCTCAAAGGCCCAGAAAATATATTCAAAAAAATTATAGAAGAAAACTTTCCCAACCTAAAGAAGGATATTCCTTTGAAGGTACAAGAAGCATACAGAACACCAAATAGATTGGATCAAAAAAAATCCCCTTGCCATATAATAATCAAAACAAAAAACATACAGAATAAAGAAAGAATATTAAGAGCTGCCAGGGAAAAAAGGTCAAGTAACATATAAAGGGAAACCTATAAGAACTACACCTGACTTCTCAGTGGAAACCATGAAAGCCAGAAGGTCTTGGATAGATGTGCTGCAGACACTAAGAGACCATAAATGCAAGCCCAGACTACTATACCCACCAAAGCTTGCATTCACCACCGATGGAAAAAAGATATTCCAGGACAAAAACAGATTTAAACAATATGTAGCCACAAACCCAGTCTTACAGAAAATACTAGAAAAAAAACACAAACCAAGGAAGCCAACAACACCCACAATAACACAAGCATCTGACAACCCTCCACCAGCACAACTCAAAGAAGGGAAACACACAAAGACTAACACAAGAAAAAAATAACCGGAGTTAACAACCACTGGTCATTAACATCACTTAATATCAATGGACCCAATTCACCTATAAAAAGGCACAGGTTAAGAGAATGGATATGAAAACAGGATCCAACATTCTACTATTTACAAGAAACACACCTCAACCTCAAAGATAGACATCTACTCAGAGTAAAGGGTTGGGGAAAGGTTTTCCAATCAAATGGACCAAAGAAACAAGCAGGTTTGGCTACACTAATATCTAACAAAATTGAATTCAAACTAAAATCAATCAGAAGAGATGGAGATGGACACTTTATACTCATAACAGGAACAATTCATGAGGAGAAAGTCTCAATCCTGAATATCTATGCCCCTAACATAAAAGCCACACATGTAAAAGAAACATTACTAGAACTCAAAGCATATATCAAACCCCACACTCTAATAGTAGGAGATTTAAACACTTCTCTCTCACCAATGGACAGGCCAACCAGACAGAAACTTAACAAAGAAATAAGAGAACTAAGAGATGCAATGAACCAAATGGACTTAACAGACATCTATATAACATTCCACCCAAATGGAAAAGAATATACCTTCTTCTCAGCATCTCATGGAACCATCTCAAAAATTGATCACATAATCAGTAACAAAGCAAACATCCACAGATACAAATAAATTGTAGGAACCATCTGTGTACTATCAGATCACCATGGAATTAAGTTAGAATTCAACAAAATTCTACCCCCAGAAAGCCGACAAACTCATGGAAACTGAAAAGTCACCTACTGTACCACCCGTGGGTCAAAGAAGAAATGAAGAAAGAAATTAAAGTCTTCCATGAATTCAACGAAAATAAAGACACAACATACCCAAACCTATAGGATACTATGAAAGCAGTGCTAAGAGGAAAGTTCATAGCACTAAGTGCCCACAGAAAGAAAACGAAGAAAGCTCACATTAGAGACTTAACAGCACACCTGAAAGCTATAGAAAAAAAAAGAAGCAGACTCACCCAGGAAGAGTAGAAGACTGGAAATAATCAAACTGAGAGTGAGATCAACAAAATAGAAACACAAAAAACAATCCAAAGAATCAATGAAACAAAGAGCTAGTTCTTTGAGAAAATCAACAAGATTTACAAACTGTTATCCAAACTAATCAAACGGCAGAGAGAGAACACACAAGTTAACAGGATCAGAAATGAAAAGGGGGACATAACCACAGACACAGAGGAAATTAATAGAATCATTATATCTTACTACAAAAGCCTGTATGCCACAAAATTGGAAAATGTGGAAGAAATGGATATTTTTTTAGATAAGTACCATATACCAAAATTAAATCAAGACCAGGTGAACAATTTAAATAGAACTGTAAGTCGCGAGGAATTAGAAGCTGTCATCAAAAACCTCCATACCAAAAAAAGCCCAGGACCAGATGGTTTCAATGCAGAATTCTATCAGAACTTCCCAGAAGAGCTAATACCTATACTCCTTAATGTGTTTCAAATAGAAAGAGAAGAGTCATTGCCAAACTCCTTTTATGAAGCTACAGTTACCCTGATACCAAAACCACACAAAGACTCAACCAAGAAAGAGAATTACTGACCAATCTCATTCATGAACATCAACACAAAAATTCTCAATAAAATACTGGCAAACCGAATCCAAGAACACATCAAAAAATTTATCCATTACAATCAAGTAGGCTTCATCCCAGAGATGAAGGACTGGTTCAACATACAAAAATATATCAATGTAATCCATCATATAAATAAACTTAAAGAAAAAAACATGATAATTTCCTTAGATGATGAAAAACAATTTGGCAAAATTTAACACCCCTTTATGATAAAGGTATTGGAGAGATTAGGGATACAAAGTTCACACCTAAATACAATAAAAGCAATATACAGCAAGCCGACAGCTAACATCAAATTGAATGGAGAGAAACTTAAAGCCTTTCCACTAAAATCAGGAACACGACAAGGCTGTCACTCTCTCCATACCTCTTCAATATGATGCTTGAAGTTCTAGCAATAGCAATAAGACAACATAAGGAGATCAAGGGGATTAAAATTGGAAAGGAAGAAGTTGAACTTTCATTATTTTCAGATGATATGATAGTGTACATAAGCAACCCCAAAAACTCTACCAAAGAACTCCTACAGCTGATAAACACCTTTAGTAATGTGGCAGTGTACAAGATCAACTCCAAAAAATCAGTTGCCCTCCTATACTCATAGAACAAAGGAGCAGAGAGTGAAATCAGAGAAACATCAACATTCATGATAGCCACAAATAGCATAAAATATTTTGGGGTAACTCTAACCAAAGAAGTTAAAGATCAATTTGACAAGAACTTTAAGTCTTTGAAGAAAGAAATTGAAGAGGATACCAGAAAATGGAAGGATCTCCCATGCTCTTGGATTGGGAGGATCAACATAGTAAAAATGGCAATTCTACGAAAAGCAATTTATAGGTTTAATGCAATCCCCATCAAAATCCCAACAAAATTCTTCACAGACCTTGAGAGAACTTTATATGGAAAAACAAACAAACAAAAAACAGGATAGCCAAAATAATCCTATACATTAAAAGTACTTCCGGAGGCATTACCATCCCTGACTTCAAATTCTATTTCAGAGCTACAGTATTGAAAACAGCTTAGGTTTGGCACAAAAACAGAGATGTTGATCAATGGAATCGAATCAAAGACCCAGATATTAATCCACAAACCTATGAACACCTGATTTTCGACAAAGGAGCTAAAATTATACAATGGAAGAAAGAAAGCATCTTTAACAAACAGTGCTGGCGTAACTGGATGTCAAGCTGTAGAAGAATGAAAGTAGATCCACATCTATCACCATGCACAAAACTCAAGTCCAAATGGATTAAAGACCTCAATATCAATTTGACCACACTGAATCTGATGGAAGAGAAAGTGGGAAGTAATCTGCAACACATGGGCACAGGAGACCACTTCCTACGTATAATCCCAGTAGCACAGACAATAAGAGCAACATTGAATAAATGGGACCTCCCGAAACTGGGAAGTTTCTATAAAGCAAAGGACACTGTCATTAAGACGAAAAGGCAACCTACTGAATGGGAGAAGATCTTCACCAACTCCGCATCAGACAAAAGGTTGATCTCCAAAATATATAAAGAACTCAAGAAACTAGACATTAATACTCTAATTAACCTAATTAAAAATGGGGTACTGAACTGAACAAAGAATTCTCAACAGAAGAAGTTCAAATGGCCAAAACAACACTTAATGTCATGCTCAACCTCCTTAGCCATCAGGGAAATGCAAATCAAAACAACTTTGAGATACCATCTTACACCTGTCAGAATAGCTAAACTCAAAAACACCAATGATAGCCTATGCTGGAGAGGATGTGGAGTGAGGGAACATTCATCCATTGTTGGTGGGAATGCAAACTTGTGCAGCCATTGTGGAAATCAGTGTGGCGGTTTCTCAGGAAACTGGGAGTCAACTTACCTCAGGTTCCAGCAATTCCACCCTTGGGAATACATACAAGAGATGCCCAATCATACTATAGAAGCATTTGTTCAACTATGTTCATAGCAGCACTATTTGTAATAGCCAGAACCTGGAAACAACCTAGGTGCCCCTCAATAGAAGAATGGATAAAGAAGGTGTGGAACATATACACATTAGAGTTTTACTCAGCAGTAAAAACAATGATATCTTGAATTTTGCATGCAAATGGATGGAAATAGAAAACACTTTACTGAGTGAGATAACCCAGACCCTAAAAGATTTACATGGTATGTATTCACTCATAAGTGGATTCTAAACAAAGGACATTGAGCCTATATTCGTGATCCTAGAGAGGCTAAATAAGAAGGTGAACCCAAAGAAAAACATATATTTATCCTCCTGGATATTGAAATTAGACAGGATCGCTGGACAAAAGTTGGTAGCAAGTTGGGCAGAGAGAATGGAGAAGGGGAGGATTGGGAAAAGCTTGGGAGAATGGGATGGCTGAGATGAAGGAAGGGTGGATATTTGAGCAGGGAAGAAGATATCTTAATTAAGGGAGCCATTTTAGGGTTGACAAGAGACTTGGCTCTAGAAGGGTTCCCAGGTGTCCAGGGAGATGTCCCCAGATAGGTCCTTGGGCAGCAGAGGAGAGGGTGCCTGAACTGGCCTTATCCCATAACCACAATGATGAACACCTTCATTCAGCGATGGATGGAGATAGAGACAGACACCCACATTGAAGTACTGGACTGAGCTCCCAAGGTCCAGATGAAGAGCATAAGGAGGGAGAATATGAGCAAAAAAAGTCAGGAGTGCGAGGGGTGCGTCCACCCACGAAGATAGTGGAACTGATCTAATGGGAGCTCACCAAGGCCAGCTGGACTGGGAGTGATGGAACATGTGATCAAACCAGACACTCTGAATGTGGCTGACAATGAAGGCTGACTGAGAAGCCAATGATAATGGGAGTGGGTTTTATTTCTACTGCACGTACTGGCTTTTTGGGAGCCTAGTCTGTTTGGATGCTCACCTTCCTAGACCTGGATGGGTGGGGGGGATGGCCTTGGACTTTGCACAGGTCAGGGCAACCTAACTTCTCTTTGGACTGGAGAGGGAGGGGGGAGTGACAGGAGTGGGAGGGAAGTGGGAGTAGGAGAGGAGGTGGATATTTTTAATAACGAAAGAATGAAAGAAAGAAAGAGAGAGAGAAAGAGAGAGAAAGAAAGAAGTTGAAGATGATATCAGAAAATAGAAAGATCTCCCATGCTCTTGGATAGGTAGGATCGACATAATAAAAATGGCAATCCTACCAAAAGCAATCTACAGATTTAATGCAATCCCCATGAAAATCCCAACAGAATTCTTCACATACCTGAAAGAACAATATTCAACTTCATATGGAAAAAAAACAAACAAAACCAGAATAATTAAAACAATCCTGTATAATAAAGGAACTTCAGGAGGCATCACCATCCTGAGCTCAGGCATTCCCCACACCCAAGAAAAGATGACCAACACAAACTGGATGTGATGGATTTAAATAGAAAAGTGTGATATATAGACGGAGTGAGGCAAAGAGGCAGAGAGACACAGGGAGAAAGTTGGGTGAGTTAGGAGATGGTGGTAGATAGGGAAGTTTTTTTTTAGAAGGAATGAATATGAATAAAATAAATTGTGTGAAATTCTCAAAAGATTACTAAAAACACCCTTAAAATTTCATGAAAACATAAAACACCTAAGAGAGCAAAATGACCGTGAACATCAAGAACACTGCTGGAAGTATCAAAATATTTGATTTCAAGCTATACTACAGAGCAATAGTCATGAAATCAGCATGGTTCTGGCACAAGAGTAAATACATGGATAAAAAGAACAGAATAAAAAAAAACAGTTATAAGTTCATACATCTTCAGTCTTCTGTGGTTTTCTGATTTTTGTTTGTTTGTTTTTGCAAAGAATCAAAAATACACATTGGAGAAACATGGTGCTGGGGAAACTGGACATCCACATGTAAAAGAATGTCACTGAAGCTTTAGCTCTCAAAACTCGACTCCAAATGTATCTAGGACCTAAGTTTCTCAAAACACTGAAAGTACTAGTGGGTAAAGTAGTGGGATCATTATAAGGACCATCGGATGGGGAGATGTGTGGCAGAAAGGCATGTCATGGTCCTTGCACTCACGAGCTCCGTGTAGCTGTAGCTAGCTGCAAAGGATCTTCACAAGATTGGGGCCATGACTGTTTCCTTGTGAATGGGTAGGGGTTCATGAGTCCCCACCCTGTCTGAGGGACACTGGTCATATATAGTTGAGCTGTGTTAGTTTCTTCAGTGCTGTAGCCACTACTGCCTTTACTCCAGTCAATAGCATCCCACCTATGTAAGGTTAAGAAAATGATTAAGCTTTATGGGCCACACACAAAAACATATAAAAGTAAAGGGAGGGGTTGTTGGGGAGAAAGGTTCTAGTGGGAGAGGAAAGAGGGGAGAGAGGAAAATAGGGCATTTAGAAATGACTAAAAACCATTCTACAAACATAGAAAATAATCAAATATATTTTTAAGTTTAAAAGGAACTCCAAATGTACAGTGACACTGACCGGGTCAGTTAATCTCAATGGATCACAAAACAAAATGATTGGTCATAAATGTGACAGTGGTTTTTCAGGATGGCTGTTGTCTGTGCTGATATGAAGTTAGTGCTTGATAGTGATACTTATGAATAGCATACATGTGTTCATTTGTCTTAAATTTTAATTAATAATTTTTAAAATAAAATGTGTTTCTGTGATCAATTTGATTATAATCAAATTTCCTAATGAGTCAATAAACTGACTAATAAACTATACAAAAAAAAAACAGAGCTTCTTCTCTGCCCTCACTCACAGAAATGTTATGGCCAGGTCAATACTAAGCTGTCTCTCAATTTTGGTGATCAAAACAAACCTATGGGCTCGATAGACATTCTTCTTTTCCTTAGCACTTGAGAAATTTGAGTTACAGAGTTTGAATAAGTTCCTCAAGATTTCTGTTGGTAAAGGGAAGATCCAAAGACCTAGGCTGTAGGGGATGAGAGCAATTGTTAGCTAAAACTAGTGAAATATTCAGGTCAGTCAGAATCAGCACTCTTCCTACTTTACTTCCACAGTCATCAGTCCTGCATATACCTTCATTTTATCCCAACAATATTTCTGTTTTCTATTATCCTTGGATACAGATTCTGTTAGCCTTTCTTGATTGCTAATCAAATGTCTTACGATTTTCCTGAGTGAGTATAACCTAACAGAAAGCTAAAAATAGTACTGATCCAGATATGAGTAAGTAATCCCCTGGATAAATTTGCTTGGCACCCATTCATTCAACAAATACTTATGTATCTCACAGTGACTAAAGAAGTCACTACCTAACAGGAAAGAAATGCAGTAGATCAACCTATGTCTGTATATAATATACGTGCTGATGAAAGAGACAAAGAAAGTAACATGGTCAGGGTGGGTGCTTAGGAGGGAAGATTTCCAGTGAAGAGAATGATTTAGAGCCATTAAATGATGAAAAGAAATTGTAAATACAGAGGGCAAGGAAACAGTAATGGTGAAGACGATAGTTTCCAGCTAGGTATGGCCTTTTTTGGCTCTGGCTTACATGAGGAGGTGGTAAATCCAAATTAATTGCCACAATAAAAACCTGAACTTGACCTTGAGGTAATAGAGAGTCATTGAAGGTATTTAAGCAGAGAAACAGCAAGGTTTGCATCTTTGAGTGTGTTTTCTATAGGCAGAAGAATGAGTGCCCAGGAGAAGTATAGGAAGTATGAAGCCCTTTACACAGTGTATTGTTGAAACATAATGCCCTCTATTTATGTGGTAACACTGGCGAAGAAGATGAGTCAGAGAAAAAACATATTCTATCTTTGGCCTGGCTAAATCCTACGACATCAGCAGATGAGGAGAGGAACCAGGAGAGAGGGAGGGGGCGAGAAGAGCAAGCACAGGGAAGCTGACTTAAGAGACTAGATGTTGAGTTGTATTACAGCCCATTATCTGCCACAAGTTCCACACTATAATCAAGTTTGCTTTTCGATTCACAGCTGATTTCTTTTGTCACTATTGTTGTTTTTAAAACTCCAGAAGGACCCCAAAACGTAATGGTAAGCAAATGCTAACTACGGAGTTGTTCCCTTAACCCATATAGCTGAACCTCTTAAAAAGGAAAAGACAACAATTCTCAGGAGCTTCAAAGAGTAGAGAAGACTTACGAGGCCATGGGATGCCCTGTCTGTCTTAACGCTCTTGGTGCACTGATTTCTCCAACACTAGTAGGCACCACAGAAAGAATCCAGTGGTGTCTGCCAGATCGGCATCCCAGTCACATAGGCAAGGGGCCCACCCACCATGCTTTTAATTGCCTGTGTATCTAAGTGGGGAAGCGCAAGTGTCTGTGCTATTTTCTCTTATTATAAATGAAATGAGTCATCAGACCACCAAGGAAAGAGCCCCAGGTCAGCAATTCGGCAGACAAGGAAGGAGGAGAGGATGGAAAACTGCGCCTACGTTCTCTCTCATATTTCAACATTTTTTTATTCCTAAATGAATAGCAAATTTTGAATGTTTTGGGTTTATTGAAATATCACAATGTTCACTTACCTGAGACCAGTATAATATGAAAATAAAAATTTGCTTTCCTTTCTAAAGAAAAAGAAGCAACATCCCTTAGAAATCACTATTTCATCCCATTACTGTAAAGCCTTCCCTATTAGTTGTAAGTCACGTGTCAATAAGAGGGCCTTTAATTTTTTTATAATGTGCCACATGACTCAACTTCACCATTGATAATAATTTTCTGGAGGGAACAGCACTGGGAACGCTCTCTCAAACACAAATTCTGAGAAGCGGTCAAAGGCCAGCTGCTGTGTGTTGCAATTTAAATGTCTCATTCCATGGGTAGCGAAGGGAAGTGACATATCCCAGAAGAGGCTGAGAAGTGAGAGTGTTTGTGGGAGAGGCTGAACTGTGTGACCTTCCAGGGGTTGCCCTGCGATGCAGAGGCCCTGGGGATAATGGCTGGGCTTCCGACACATCAAGGGCTCAGGACAAGCTTCTTGGGAGGTTTCTTTGAAATGAGAAAAAAAAAAAAGCAAAACTGTTCTGCAAGTAGGTGGGTGTAGTGAAAGGGTTTTCTTTCTAGCATCTTCCACAGAAAAGCATTTTGATAGTTAAATTGTGGCTAATCATTACAATCTCTAACACAAGAAAAAACTACACGTGTCTTGGAAGAGAAGGCTGAAGCAACAGTTATAGACAAAGATCCAGCGGATCCAGTTTACCATAGCATATAGGGTAAAATCAGCTGGTCTTAGTGTACAGATTGAAATCAGTTTCATGCACTTCCTTCTTACTATTGCAGAGAGAAGAAAAGGAGGGTCGAAAAGAACAAAGAGAAGAAGGGAGGAAAGGAAGAGATGTGGAGTTCATTGTGAGAGTTCTAAAACACTACACGGGAAAACTAGATTTTATTTTCATCCTAAAATGTCAATCGTCATATTTTACCTTGTGTTAGTTTTTTATACAGAGAATTCAATTAGCATTAGAATGCCTACTATTTCAATGCCAAGTGTGGTTTTCATAAAACTTCAGGAAGTAGAATGCTGTTTAAAATTACCAAAGCATGATTTAACATTGGCTAAACATTCAAGGTAGTGTCTTCATGGTTCCTGACTAATATTCTTCAAGAAAACTTATCCACACAATCATTTGTTTGGGTCAAGTTTTTTTATAGATTTGTAATTACATGGAATAGTAGTGTGTATAATAAACGCTTTGTAGTCTATAAAGCTTTTTAGTCTACATGGTTAAGATTACTGTTAAAGCCAATATTATGAAAAGATCGTGACGAGATTAACAAAGTATTTTGATTTTTATCTCTGTCAAAGCACTTAAGGTCATTGGAAATAAAGACTTAAATATTATGGTATAAGGTTTTTTACTATAACTTAGACCTTACTATGAACTCTGAATTTATATTCCAAGTGAAAAATACATTCAGTTTTAACTCTAAAGGAAATAAAACTTACTTGTTTTTATCCATTTGTTATATATTGGGCCCTTCCCTCACCCTTTGTGAGAACTGCCTTGAAGTTTAATAAACCTGAGATTTTCCCATGGGGCATCTCCACGTGTACCTAGTAGGTAGGTAGGTATTAAATCTACTCCATGAAATGGAACCCATGCCTGACACTGTTCAGGTGGCCAAGAACTTGTGGCTAGATAGGCCAGGGTCCTAGAGAAAACCTTATTTGGTTTGTTGTGATAAAGGAACATAGCAATAGAATGACACTTAATGATACTCTGTTATACCCATAGATCAGTGCCTCACTCGGCCATCATGAGAGAAACTGCCCCCTGCAAAAGATGAGAACTAATATTGAGACCCACAATGGAATAATGCACTCATTGGAAGCCCTTGGACCACTCAGCTCTAAAGGTTTGTCTTTATCAAACTCCTCCTCTCAGGGTTAAGGGAGTTATATACGAGATGAGGCAAAGGATTGAAAAAGTCAGAGAAGATGGAGGACACCAAGAAAACAGTGTCTTCTGGACAAAAGAGCGAAGATAAACATATGAACTCTCACAGACTGTGGCAGCATGCACAGGACCTGGACAGGCACGGGGCAGATGGGGTTCCAACACTCAGCAGGGAAGTGGACATGAGCCCTCATCGCTAACCCAGGAGTCATCTCCAAGTGTTACCTACAAACAAAGGAAAAAAATTAGTTTTCTCCAATGGACTCTCACTGTGTTCACAAATCCCACTGAAGGGTAGGCCCAAGCCCAGCAATAGATTCCCAACACAAAACAAAGTCAAGAGCAATATTTTGAGTTTTCAAGCTTTGTTTGGCTTTTTTTTCAACCTTAGTGGTTAGTATTATGATTTTCGATTTTATATTTTTACATGCATGTTTTTCTTTGTTTCTTTGTTTTATTTTTCTTCCTTTTTGTGTGCTTCTTTTATTTGCTTGTTTGTTTTTAAAACAGAGAGAAAAAGAAAGTTGGAAGTTGGAAGTTTCGTGAGGTGGGGAGGATTAGGGTAGATTAAGGAGAAGACATGATCAGAATGCATTTTATGAAAAAACATTTTTTTCTATAAAAACAAATGCAGAATAAAATATAAAAAGTAAATTTATTTTTCATAAAGAAATTGTTTATGTAGGTTATCTGACCCAAGGAGTTTGCCCTATGTATAGAAACGTCTTTCCAAAGGGTAAGGCAAAGAAAGGAGTGGTTTCAGAATTTAAAAGCCTGATGACACTTAGGACACCAAGGCAGGAGGGGTTATCTCACAGAGAGTACCTACTATTGATATGATGTGACATGAATGGAAAGTCATCTTTGTGCCCTTCCTCCAAAAACACAGACTCCTACGGATAGCCATGAAAACATAATAGACAAACTACAATTGAGAATGCTATAAACACTTCAAACTGCTAAGGTTGGTAGAAGCCGAAAAATCCTTGAAACTGCAACAAGCGACAGGAGAGTAAGGTACCACTGTGACTTGATGTGATGTGGTCTTGGATGAGATCCTGAGACAGAAAATGGGCATTAGGAAAAAACATAATCTAATGTGAAAAAAGCATGGAGTTTATTTAATAACAAACATATCAGTGATGGTTCATTCATTGTGACTAATATGTCACACTAATATATTAACCAGGCACAAAATGTATGGAATTCTATAGTCAAGATTTTTCTGTAAATGTGCTCTGTTGTCACATAAACTTTATTAAAATAAACACAAGTATAAAGGAATGAATCATTATATGGCTCAATGCAGCTAAGAAATGCATTTTGTGCTAATAATGCCTTTTGAGAAAAATGTGGTAGCATAAAAAGTATTACGCTGCTTCTAGCTTGGGAACATATCCACTCCTTCTGATACCTCAAACTCCATGTTAATATTGAAGCTATTATGTAGTCACATGTGACAACTGAGCCTTCGTATTACTCCATTAAAAATGTGTTGTATGAACTAGATTTGAAGACAAAAATACACATATTTCATTCACACATTACTTATATGTCAAGGTGCTTTGCATGTTATGCGTTAAACTTAATATAACACTTTTTCAGCTTTTCATTTAATTTTATTCTTTTTATTTATTGTGCGGCTAATGATAGCCATGTACCAAGTAAATTACTTATGCAACTCACATTGTATTTTACTTCTAGTCCAGACCGAATTAAATGTATTTTGAGGACTTGGAAGTGTTGATGGGTTTTCCCAAACTATACAGGTAATCTTTCAGAAATTATAGGCCTTTCTACATGATGCTGGAGTTGTATTACATTAAGGCAATTTTTCTGAAATAACAGTTATCATTAGGAAAAGCCATCTGTATAGAAAACAGGCATTCTTGATTTTCTCTTATTTCTTTACAGAACACAATTAAAAAAATTAATGTTGAAGAGTTCCTCTTAAAGCATTATGAGAGGGAAAATTAACATACACATTGGAATACGTGTTGTAACATAGAGTTCCTCTAATGTGAGCATGTAGGGCAGGGGAAATGCATTTTCCTTGAAGATGTTTCTTCAAATTCCATCTGAATCCACCCTTCCCTTTCTTTCTCTTTCCTCCCCTTTTCTTCTTCTCTTCGTCTCCAACACTTCCTTCCCCTACACCTTCTCCCCATTCTCCTCATCATCATCTTTTTCTCCTTTCTAATGAAAGGGTCTCTCTCTCTCTCTCTCTCTCTCTCTCTCTCTCTATCTATCTATCTATCTATCTATATATATATATATATATATATACCCAACTGCACTGGAACTTGCTATTCAGACAAGACTGTCTTCAAACTTTTGACTATGCCCTTCCTCTGTCTCCCATATGCTATTACTGTGTATATACCATGACTATACACACCACTATATATGGCTATGGAACTATACTTTTAAAAGAAATTAAAATTAAGTGAAATTAGTGTTCATATTATAACAGAGCAATTGGCAGAAAAAAATGAAATGTTAATGAATTAGTTGTTTGGGCTACAAAGGCTGTCATCAGACAGAGCAGACGAACAATGAATGAAGTCCTGCCTGCATGATCAGTAAACATCTTGTAGTGACATTTCACTTGTATTTTAACAAATAAAACTTGCCTGAGGATCAGAACAGTAAAACAGGCACACTGGACAGTCTTATAGACCAGGCAGCAATAACATACACCTTTAATCCCAGTAGACACACTAACTTGCCATAGATATCAGGAATCCCAGAACTAGAGAGGAACATAAGATGGGAGGAGACAGCTCTCAGACTCAGTCTTATTCTGAGATTCCTGGACGCAGGACCTCCACTTCGGACTGAGGTTGAGGTAATAGCCAGTGACTGACTGTTTTGCTTTTTGGTTTTTCAAGTTGAACCCCATTTCTCTCTCTGAGTTTTTATTAATTGGGCTTCAACATCTTGTTGGAGAAGAAGCCAAGAGGAATGGGTTCCAGCTGGTTGCTGATGCAAACGGGTGGCATTTTTATTTTCAACAAAGATTTGCTGAAAGATTTTTAGGTTGTACATTCTTAGGAATGAAAACAGGAAAGCCTATAGAATGCTTTAGGTGTGTAGAGCAATACACATTGACCTAAATTCTCACGCTTTCCTAAAGCTTATTGAGAAACGTCCCTCAACTGCCAGCACTTTTTGTTATTATCTGCTCAAGAGTCTTTTAGAAAGATTTTCTTTTTGTCCAAGAAAGAACACTATGGGGAAAAGTTCATTGTGGAGGTGGATCCTCTCTGATCCGTAGACTTGAACGTGGAATGTGTGAGCATGAGGCTGCATAAATCTATTAGATTATGATGTATATTTTGATTATGTATACAATGATGAAAGGAAGGAGGTTCATTCTAAATGTGTAGGATACATTCAGGGTCAGCAATCTATAGTTGACCCATTGGGGACACAATAAGACAAACAGAAAGCCAGCGTTGTCTGTAGCCATGTAGTTAATCACTCGGAGGGGAGCACTGGTAGTGTAGTCTTTTCTCTGAGCCTTCTCTGTCTCTCTTAGAAATGCTGTTTTTCAGCAGACACACCCACCAGTGTACAGTACTGAATGGTTATAGGACATCTATTGCCAGGTTGGGGAAATCACAGATGGATTGGTCTTGATTGCGTGTCCTAGCAGAAGGCAGGCAGTTACCTCCATTCTTGTACTGTACGGTCTCCCACTGAGCCCGCCCATTACCGCTCGGGCTTATGGAGACTCTGCTACGGTTCCAACTGAATGGTGCTACTTTTCCTGGAAGGCTCTATTTAATCAGCTCGTACACCTGCACAAAAACTCTTAAGCTTCTAAAGCTGCCACGTTAGGTTTACAATGAGGATCTCTACCTTCATAAGCCTTCATACACACGAGCAGCAGGAAATACACCGAGTGCATTTCAGCAGCATCGTGTGTCCTGGGAAAACGTCACTTCACTTTGTCCCCTTTATTATAGCTCTGGCATTCAAGTGCAGTGTTAAGGACTAGAAAGGCTCTTGCTGTGTTAGGCCAGCCCTGTCTAGCACAGCTGAAGAAACACACCAGAAATAATTAATTTAGCATTCAACAGCTGCAGAAGGAGAGGCTCCTGCCAAGTGCCACTGTTTGATTCTCTGCCTCTACCAGGCAGTACCTCGTCAATTCAACCCCTGGGCACCCAGCCACATCACAGAGAAAGCAGGACTGGCAATGGCTGGGACAATACAGATATACAGTTCCTTTAGCAAGATACTACTAGAAACTATTCTGCACCTTTAACACTATTTAAGAATTGTGCCACTGGCATCCAAGAGAACACAGGGGATGATTTATGTAAATAATTGTACCGCTGATGATGAAAGATTTAAAATGAATATATCATGATAAGCAGAACAAGATTGAAAATATTTGCTTCTAAGCTGGCTTCTGAGTAAATCTCAACTTTTGGTATACAGAGTCGAGAAGTCAATGCATTTTCTAATAAAAATAACAAATAACTCTGGTTAGGGTTTTCGAAGAAATTCCTCACTGTAGGCTATTACTCTCGCTCTTGGTCCCTTCCAGGTGATCCCTAATACTAATAACATCATGAACTTCAGACCCAGGGCCAGAGGTCCCTGAGATAGAACTACCTGAATGCCTTCTCCCTGACGATTAGTTTTCATGGCACCAGAAAGTACCATGCTAATGTTGAAAGGAGGGAAGCAGCCAACAGTCCTACCCAACCGTCATTCCTTTGAACCACAACAATGCATGGTAAGCCTAAGGATGCAGCAGTGGCACACAGACCTTGGGGTAACTTTCAGTTTTCAAATTGAACTTAAGTCGTGCTCGACAACTGAAGGCTCGAGAACTCCCCAGGGTTAGGGATGCCATGGATCTTGGAGAAGAACTTCCAAATACCACTTTACTAAACCAGTATAAATCCTAACTACTTTCTAAATATTTGTCTTTATTCTCACAAAAAAGTGTAGTCCTCAACTTTATCAAAGAAGCTTCTCTTTGTAGCAGACACAGATCATTACAGAAAACCAAAGTCAATCAAATTGCAGAGTTCTGGTGTTCAATACCAATGAGTGCATCTATATAAAAAGAAATCTCACTTACTTAAGACTCAGGAACCATTGTGGGAAAGGGAAAGGAAATATGCTAAGAGTCAGAGGAATGGGGTCTTTGGTGTAAGACTGCAGTCATAGTGTCTCACCAGTGATGTGGGATTCCCCTCTATATGCTGTGAATACCATTGGTTAGTAAAGAAACTATCTTGAGCCTATAGCAGAGCAGAGCAGAGCAGAACAGAGCTAGACAGGGAAAACTAAACCGAATCCTGGGAGAAAGAAGGCAGAGTTAGGGAGAAGCCATGGAGTCACATCAGGAGACAGACATGCTGAAACTTTGCTGGTAGGCCATGATCTCATGCATCAGCACAGATTAATAGAGATGCATTAAATTCAGTTGTAAGAATTATCCAATAAGAAGCTAGAACGAATGGGCCAAGTATTGATTTAAATAATATAGTTTCTGTGTGGTTATTTTGGGGCTGAGTAGTTGGGAAACAACAAATGGCCTCCTTTACAACACATCAGCATGAGCTCAACAAAAACAATAGACAAGCTAACGTAGACAAAGGAAAGCTCATGAGGCCGCAACCCTACTCAAAGAACCGTAGACAACTAAGAAATGCTGAGAATGGAAGAAATATTTCCCCCCAGGGAAGAACACACAAATTGGTTATCCAATACCAAATGGTCTGCTCTGAAAACATACATGCAAATTACATTATATAGACTGAGCAGGTTGTATTTATATGTTTAGAAATATTTACTTATATACATCATCTAGATCATATACATATGTATATGTATATAGTATGCAAAAGCAGTTAATAAAAAAGATTTTGAAAGGGAGAAAAGAGGTATTTGGGAGGGCTTGAAGGTAAGAAAGGGATGGAGAAAATTGTGAAATTATAATATCAAAAACAAAAGAAATAAAAAGTAAATTAAAAAGCAAACCACCATTTCCTATGAGTCTTCTGGGTGCATCTCTGGAGCCAATAGAACATCAGTGATTTCTAACACAGAGGGGCTAGCAGCTGTTTAAAATGGGGTGGATTTATGATGTGGCTGCCACACCGTTATGGAAATCAACACAAGTTGCCCTGTTCCGTGTACAGTCACACCCCAGTCGCTTGTAGATTATGGCTGTTTCAACAACGAATGTCACTCATTATGGTATTGTTGCTGTGATTTGTTTTCACTTGGAAATGGGTAGCAGTTACTTTTCCAACAGTCTTCTTGGCTTCTGTTTATGACAATCTGCGTTTGTGTGTGTTGTCAGCCTAAAGGGTTAAAATTCGTTTTAGCTGCAGCATGGTGGCTGCAGTCCTTCCTTTCACAGCCTCAGGAACAGTTTGACAATTCGCAGTTAAATCAACAAATCCATTTTGGCTATAGAGCAAATTTTCTCATAATTAGATAATTTCTAAGACAGGAAATCCCCAAACTATTGTTTAATGGATGTTTACTTAAATGGGCAACTAAATAAAATGTTTTTGAAAATACTTGGAGGGAATAGAACGGCTTTGATCAAAAAACATTATATTCATATATAAAGTACTCAAACAATAAAGGAAAAAAAGCTTGTTTGAAAGCTTAATAAATCTACATACACTGTCTTTAGAGTAAAATATACAATTATTCTATGTTTAACTGTTTTAAATGTTCTATAAAATGCTTTAGCCTGTGAACAGGGACCACTCCACCTCAAAAGTCTTTACAGCCAGTACGAGTGGTAATCAACGTTACTCACTTTTTTTTTTTTTAGATGGGTTTTTCTGTAGTTTTGGGGCCTGTCCTGGAACTAGCTTTGATAGATCACATTTTATTGGTTTTTTTGAGATCACGTTTTAAGGACAATTCCTTTGTTCGTTGTGGAAAAGTGGTTGCCAGCAGACATCCACATATTCCCATACAGATTATTTGTTTTCTGGAAGCCAGACTAATTCAAACAAGACAATATTACCTTTGAATAGTGTTCATTTTTCTGTCACTTAGGAAACAGTTTAAAGGGTTTTGCTGTGTAAGTGCAATTTCCCATCCTTCTCCCCTAGTCTTCAAAAGATTTTCTTTCATCTTCATTTTCTTTTTCTCCAGCTACAAAATGTGCTCATTATGGGCTTAGCTGTCAGACACAAAGGAAAGGAAGGAAAGATAGTCCTTCTAGTTCCTCATGTACAGATGCTGATGGCGCTTTTGATCTCGGGAGCAGTCCCTTCTAGTCTACGTAATAAAAGCCAATACTTTAGTTATCAGTCACTAAGGGGAAGCGGGACCGGGAAAAGACAAGCTTTGACATATATTGGTGTCAAGTGTAATTACACCATTTGTGTTTTGCAAGTCATTATAGTCTCCCTCTATCATTTCTTATCCCCCCGCCCAGAATATTTTCAAAGGAAAACAAAGACTAAAGAGCAATGAAATAATGAAATAAAAAATATTCTTTCAGAAACTACAAGTATCAGCCCTAGGCAATTAGCATAAGAAATTGCCCTGATGCCATCTCCCTAAGTTAATCAAATTCCTTAAACATCATGTCACTTTATGAAGTTTTTTTCTCCCTCAAGTAAACTGAAGTATATTTCTTTGCCAAGTGTCCACATCCACATAATCTCTATAGAGTAGAGAAATGACCTGTGTGCTTGATAAGATGCACACACACACACACACACACACACACACACACACACACACACACACACTTACAGGCATACACATGTGAAATCGCAGTAAAAAATATAAAATACTCAAAATAACCAGTGTTACTGGATCTCATGGACTCTCCAACAGAGCCACTTAGACCTTCAGAGTACACTGGAAGTTATGAGATGGGCTGGTTTTCTGATTCTAACTGATGACTCATTCTCATGATGCAAAAACTGGAATTATAGCTTAGGGGTTTCAATGGAGTTCTTGGCCTGTGGATTGTGATTGTGTAATCACTCAGTTACATTGTGTGTCTAGGAAAAACATAAGGTTCAATAGGATACTCTAAGAGATTTATGACTCAAGAAAATATAAGGTTCTTAAATGAATATAGCAAACTTCTTTGTAAGTATTTTTAAAAATAATAATATATAATCTATTGTCATGTAACAATATGTTTACTTTTCTCTAAGGTAACAGGCTAATATACCAGCTGATGCTTCCTATGTACAGTCAGCATGTGCTGTGTGACAGTTTCCGCAGCTGGTCAGTTCAGTGCATGTAATGAATAGAATTAGAAACTTGGGGATACAGAGCAGAATTTGCTCTAACTTGGCCCTGATTCCCCAGGTCAATCACTTTATGATCATGAAAGAAAAAAGTAAAAATCTTTATTGTTGCTTTTAATTTTTATCTTGCTATTAATTGAAGGAGGAAAAAGTTGTATAAATTCCCATGTGTTCTTGAAGTACAAACGTCATTTCTGTCCCACAACATTTCAAACATCCAAGAATATCATAATCACACAAATAAGAAGGCAACTTACCTCCTATGTACATTGCATTATTTTTTTTTATTTTTTTTATTTTTTTTAAAGGAATATAAAACTATTTATTGACCACTGTTCACCATTATTTACAATAAAGTAAATATACAGTTGGATGACATTCTGATACTACAAAGTTACTTTTCTGGCTCATTGAACCAGAACCCAAATACTGAAAAGATTGCTCCTACCAGTAAGGAATGAGACAGGGTAAAGAAAAAGCATGCAAGTCATTAGTTTATATTACCAAATTTTGTTCATTTATGTCAGTAGATCTGAAATTGCCAACATCATCTCTAACCATGATTCTATTTCCACAGCAAACAGATATTCCAAACTTCATAACCTTTTAGTAGATTTCAACTTTCTACAAAGGAATGGTTCACTAGAGGAACCCTACATGCTTAGTTGTCTTTTTGCTTAATTTTTAGAGACAGGGATTCTCTGCACAGCCCTGGCTGACCTGAAACTCAATAAACCTGGCTGATCTAGTCTAAATCAGAGACCCACCTGCCTCCAAAGTGCTGGGATTAAAGGCACATGCCACCTCACCCAGCATAAGTCTTGTTATTATTAAGTCATACTGCTACTTTGTCTAATTCCATTTTCTGAAGGGGTAGTTTGTAAGGACAAAATTTTGTAAACAAACTACTGTATGTGATAATAGATAAATTCTGATGTGGATGCTTTAAAACTATCCAGTGAATTACAGAACTGTCTACTTGATCTGAAAGGTTATGGTTTCAGGAAAATGTTCACAAGGGAGGAATCTCAACACATGTTTTCATCTACAGTTTTTGAGTATTAAAAACAAGACAAAATGAAAAACAGTTACATAAGGGTCTTATGCACACACAAGCTTACAAACAAAAAACCCAGAATGGTCCTTCTGTGTCCCAGTTAAAAATAAGTTCTGATTGAGTAATGACTGTAAAATCTCCCCAGCATTTAAGAAAAGCTGTTCTTCAAAGCTGAGGAAATACAACATGGTATTAAACATTCTACTGTTAAAAGAAGCAACTACAGAAAGCTTTTATTTGCTCAAAGGAATCAGTGCCTTTTGATGCAGAACAAAAACCAAAAATATCCCAACTACTGTCAATACTTTCAAAACCAGCATATCAAACTCGATTTTCATTAGAATGCTATTTTTTCCACACTAGTAATTCAAAACTCAAGATCCAGATTTTATATATATATATAAATATATATAAAAATGCAAACAATTATTGCGCCTCGTCTTCTGGACAAGAATGCCAAGTCAGCCTTTCCTCATAAAAGGCGATGACAATCTGAGGACACTTCATATTTGCCTCCTTTGCCAGCACCAAGTCCGCCTCATCTGAGTCCTTCCATTTCATAAGAAACATTAATTCTCCACTGCTATCTGTGGCACCGATTATTCGTTCAGGATCAAGACCTCTGGCAAAACCCCTTGGTTTGTCAGCAGCATCTCTTTTCTTCTTCGATTTGCTATCATCAGATTCACTGTCAGATAAAGATTTCCTTTTTGTACCATCTTTTTCTTTACCAGCTTTTTGAGAATTAAGAAATGCTTCAATTAATTCTGGACAATCTAAATTTTCTTCTGGTTCCCAAGTATTATCAGCATCTGTGAACCCCTTCCACTTGAGGAAATACTCCACCTTCCCATTCACTACACGCCGGTCCAGTACTTTTTCTACCACAAATTCTTCAGGCTCTGCCTCTTCAACTTTTTTACTCTTTCCATTCTGTTTCTTTCCCATTTTTTGCAATGTAGTTTTATTGGAGGCCATTTTTTTTAAAAAAAATCGAAGACTTGAAGAGAAGATAAGAAATCAAGCCACCGACTTCACCGCTCGGATGCTCCGGGCCGCGGATCCTGCAGAGTCTCCCGGCGGCGCGCCTTAGCTCAGCCACATCCGAGGGGCACATTGCATTATTTGAAATAATAAAGTAGGCCCCATAAACCCTGACTAATCAGTGAGCCAAAATATACCTGTGTGTGACTTACCAATAATGTGACTTACATTATCCCCAGAGCAACTAAGTGGTGAATACCAATCAATTAAATAATGCGATCCAAAAATACCTCTGAAAATTCTTATTCTTCACAAATCAACCTTAATTCTTAATAAATTGCTCTTGCATGTGTAAAATATATTAAAGATCATTTATGACTCCTTAGGCTTTTTCTGATACATCATAAAGTGTGCAGGGCAATAATTCCCAACATTTGTGGACTGTGGTTGCACGCGTGCATCTCATTGTGTGGTGAGTTTGTAATCTGGACAGCCCACGGGGACGTATGCCCCATATGGAAAACATTGTTCGAGATCCAAATTGTACCTTTCAAGTGTCTCGCACATCTCAACCTTCTTTTGGTTTCCTAATATAGACATGTCAGGTCACTGGCATTTGGTGGCTTTTGCTTCAGTTGACGTCCTGCTGAACCAAGCCTGGTTTTGTTTTCTTTCATGCTTTCCGGGCATTAACTTTCTCCTGTCTCTGCCACCTCCATAACCCTGAGTGTTCTTTACACCCTTCCTGCTGAGCACTCCCCAAACAGAAACAGGAGAGTGGAGGCTGGCACTGCTGTGGAAAATGTAAACTAGCCTGGAAATTATGAAGAAAACAACTCTACTGCTTTTCTAAGTAATGAAAAATAGCTACGAGATGAGCATCCCTCATCCAAAAGGCTCGTACTCAGAAACTTTCCAGGATTCTGGTATTTTCATTTTGGGGTAGTTGTATACCCAGGCTTCTGAGTCTACAGATGGAATGTACTTCTCTCTTGTACATACCTTCTACACATAGCCAGAAGTTAATTTCATGAAATGGTTTTATGGGCTTGCTTCTGACAGTGATCCATCATACAAGGTCAGATGAATATTTTTCCACTTGTCACTTCAAACTGACAATTTAAAAAGTTTCAGATTTTGGAGGGTTTAGAATAATGGATGTTCAGATGAGTGATGTATCATGAGAGTAATAAGAAATCCCCAAATTTCATATCGTTTGAAAATAAAAGGCAAATTAAACATTTCAAATTTATGAAAAATATTCAAAAATAATGAAACTGAATGCTGAACTGCTGACTGCGAGGGATGAGCGCCTCCTCCCTTTTTGCAGCCCCTTTTGTTCTTCTTGGGGAAAAGGCCACAGGATTGGTAACATTAAACCTAGAGAAGGAAAGAAAGAGTTGTACGTGCTTCTTTATTTAACTGTGTCTTCCTGATTTCAGCACTAATGTAATTCAGGTGTGGTTGTCTTTTTTTTTAGCAGCCTTCATGCATCTGGCCTTGGGATTTGAATAGGACGGGCACTGTTCTGACCTTGGTCTCATGATGTGTTGCTCACAATCTGGAGCTAGTACTTCCTACTGGTGCAGAATTGTCTGTGTTCTGTCAATCATGTTTTAAATAAATGCTGATTGGCCAGGCAGGAAGTATAGGCTGGAAAACCAGACTGGAAGTAGAGGTGGAGAAAAAAGAACAGGAGTATTCTGGGAAGCAGGAAGCTCCCCCAGTCCAGCCCAGACCACCAAAGCAGCAACATGTGACCTGCCCTTCTGTGAAAGGTACCGAGCCATGTGGCTAGCATAGATAAGAACAATGAGTTAATATAAGCTACAAGAGCTAATAAGAAGACTGAGCTAAAGCTCCAATCAGTTTATGACCTAATGTAGACTCTGTGTGATTTTCTTTGGGGCTTGCCGGCTGTGGGAAACTGGGCAGGGCAGAAACCTCAACGAGCAGGCCCCTTCAGGTTACATCCTACCACTGTGACAATTGAGCTAAGTTGCTATACATTGGTTTATTTAGCTGTGGAATTTAGATGTGGAATAACATCATCTACTTCATAAACTACTGTGCTATTTTAATAGCAACATAAACAAAAAGAAGATGTTTGCAACACTGTGGTGATTTGAATGTAATTGCCCCCATAAGATCATAAGGAGTAGCACTGTTAGGAGCTGAGACTTTGTTGGAGTAAGTATGGCCTTGTTGGAGGAAGTGTGTCACTGCAGAGGTGGGCTTTGAGGTCTTATATATACTCCAGCCATGTCCAGTGTTTAGATCACTTCCTAGTGCCTATGGATTAAGATGAAGCACCCTGTCAGCCTGCATACCACCATGTTCACCATAATGATAATGGAGTAAACCTATAACAATCTAAGCCACCCCAATTAAATGTTTTTCCTATATAAGATTTGCCTTGGTTATGGTGTCTCTTCACAGCCATAGAAACCCTAACTAAGACAGAAGTTGGTACCAGAGACTTGGGTATTGCTGCAATAGACCAGACCATGTTCTTGGTTGGACAAATGTAGATTGTGCTTCTGTGGATTAGGAGAGCAGTTGAATGATTTAAGTGGGGCTTAATGGGATAACCGATGGTTAGGATTCAGGCATTATGCTGGCCTGCCCTGCCATCTGGCAAGATGTACCCAGGAAGTACCCTGATGAGTCCAGGTGGGTACTCAGGTGCAAAGGTCCTTTTAAGAGACAAGCTCCACCCACTCCAAATCTCTCTCCTCACTGTTCTTCTGAAGGGGCAGGCAGGACTTTTTCTGCTTCTGTTCTTTTCTGTTCTCTCCTCTCCTCTTCTCTCTTCTTCCCTTCCTTTCCTCTCCCTTCCCCTCTCCTTTCCTCCCCTCCCCTCCCCTCCCCTCCCTTCCCCTGATCCTGAAACCCACCCCCTCAATCACCAGTACCTAAAGAAAAAACTTTTTCCCAAACTTAAGCTTGTCCTCTGCTCTGCCAGCACTTTGCCAGGTCCAAGAGACACCAGACAGTTCCACAGGGCCTGGAGAGCAGTGAAAGAACCAGCTACCTTCGGATGTGGCAGCATCTCAGCTTCTCAGGTGTCCTAAGATTTCAACAGCCACAAATCAGCAGGAAGCAGTCTCAGGAACTCAACGTCCTCATTCCCTTAACTTGCAGTGCCTAACTCCTCGCTCCTCGCATTTTATAAAAAAAAAAAAAAAAAGAAGGGAGGAAGGAATGTTAGTATCCAGACATAACTTGGCCCTGCCCCTTGAGAACCTGGTACCTCTACTGTGCACAGGGCAAGCAGTTCCCTGACTGCACACAGGTGTAAAAGTCCCTTTAGGAGACATCACTCCCTTCTCTCTTCTTTCTGCCATTTTCTCTGAAGATGCAGCTTTCTGTTTCTCTTTCTCCCTCTCTCCCTCTTGCCCCCTCTTCTTTCCCTCTCTTCCACCATCCTCTCCTCTCAATAAGCTCCACACTCATGCTCTCTGCATGGCATATTGTGTTACCCACTGTGGTTTGGACCCATCTGCCATGGGACATCGCAAAGGTTTATCTCATGCCATTTTATATCACCTAGTAGGAACATGGAAAACAATGATACTGGGGGTGAATTGAATTTTGGATTCTTGTATCAAGGAGTTACAGAGGAGAAGACTATTTATTATGTGGCCTAAAGGCCAGTCTTGTGATATTTTGGTGAAGAATGTGGCTGCTTTTTGTACTTGTCTAAAAAGTCTGCCTGAGACTAAGGTGAAGAGGTTGTATTAATTGCATTGACAGAAGAAATCTCAAAACAGTCTAGCATAGACTCTGTTGTATGGTTTTTAGTGTTAACTCTATTGAAGATATATAATGAAAAGAAGCAAGCAAAGAAAAAATACAAAATATGCAGTCTGCGGAGAAAAAGAGCACCAGGAAGTAGAATGGAGCTAAATCCTGTGCTCAAAGAGATAAACACATTAAGGAATGAAATAAATGGAGTGATCACCTCAGGGCAAGCTCAGGGCAAGCTCCCACTCAGCCAAATTTCCAACTTGTGAAAAGAAACTAAAGAAAAGCTTAAGTCAGTGCGGTGGTGTACACCTTTAATCCCAGAACTGGGAAGGCAGAGGCTGAGAAATCTCTGAGTTTGAGGCCAACATGAACTAAAAATCAAGTTTCAGGACAATTAAGCAGTGAAGGAAACCATGGAAGGAAGGAAGGAAGGAAGGAAGGAAGGAAGGAAGGAAGGAAGGAAGGAAGGAAGAAGAAAGAAAGAAAGAAAGAAAGAAAGAAAGAAAGAAAGAAAGAAAGAAAGAAAGAAAGGAGAAGAAAAAGACTTGGCACTTGTAATGTGTTTCCTGGTTGTAAAGATTCAGTGGTTTGGTAATGACAATTTGATCCTAGTACTCTCTAGCAAGGGTTGGCAAAATCTCCATCAAATAGTAAATATTTCATACACAGCCACAGATAATATGTTCATGAATGAGAAAACAAGTATTCTCTTTGCCAGATTATTTATGCACACTGAAATTTCATATTTCGAGTCATGGAAATTTTTGATGTTTTAAACTTTTAAATATATGAAAACTGATCTGGGTGGTGGTGGCTCACACCTTTAATCCCAGCACTCAGGAAGTAGAGGAGACAGATCTCTATGAGTTCAAGGCCAGCCTGGTATACAAAGTGAGTTCCAGAATAGCCAGGGTTGTTAAATAGAAAACCCTGTCTCAAAAACACAACAAACAAACAAACAAGTAGACTGTTGATGACTCATAGTTATACATAAGTAATTGTTAGGTTATATTTGACCCAAAGACTGTTATGCTCTGTGCACTTGGTCAGTTGGGACTATGTGCACCTAGCTTTCCTTTTGATCAAACTAGAAGCTATATTTTTCTCACTTCTGACAGGATACCTACCCGTAGGTTGACTGCTGTACCATCACTGCTGTACCATCTACTGAATATAACTATGCCTAGGATGTACTATTTCTAATATCCTAGCTCAATACCTACACCTTCAGCATCTTTTAAGACATCTGATTTTCTACTGTGTTTTCTTTTACTTTTTTGTTTATTAGTTTTTTATTCATTTTACATTCCAACCACAGTTCTCCCTCTCACCCCTCCCCCAGCCCCTCTCTTGCTTCCCCTGGTCCACCCCCATCCACTCCTCCCAAAGTGTAAAGCCTCCCATTGGGAGCCAATAAAGTTAAGTTGAGGACATTAAGTTGAGGCAGGAATAAGCCCCTCCCTACTGCATCAAGGCTGAGTATGACATCCCACCATAGGGAATAGGCTCCAAAAAGCTAGCTCATGCTTCTTTGTCAAAAATCAGGAACCTTTCTCTGTAATCATATTGATAACTACCTTGTCATCACAGAATCTTCATCCAGCAACTGAAGGAAGCAGATGCAGAGATCCACAGCAAAGCACTGGGCTGAGTTCCCAAAATCCACTCAAAGAGAGCAAGGAGTGAAAATATGAGTAAGAGGTCAAGACCATGATGGGGACACCCACTAAAACAGCTGATCTGAGATAATGGGAGCTTGCTGACTGCTGACTTTGGACTGAGAGTGGGGGAACCAGAATAGGACTAAACTGGGGCCTCTGAATGTGGGTGACAGTTGTATGACTAGGGCAGACTGTGGGGTCACTGACAGTGGGACCAGGATTTATCCCTACTGCTTGTTGGCTTTTTGCAGCCCATTCTCTTGGGAGGGATACCTTTCTCAGCCTAAATATAGTGGAGAGGGCTTGGTCCTACCTGAAAGTGATGTGCTAGACTTTGTTGACTCACCATGGGAAGTTATAATAATATAATATAATCCCTCAGGATTGTATAGGAGTTAGGTAGGGGGAAGGTGGAGGGAGTAAAACAAAGGGAGGGAGTGGGAAATGAGACTGGTATATAATATGAGAAAAAAAATGTTTTTTAAAAAATGAATAAATAATTTCTTAAAAAGCTAGCTCATGCACCAGAGATAGATCCTGGTCCCATGATGAGGGGACCCTCAGATAGACCAAGTTACACAACTGTCTGTCATGTGCAGAAGGTCAAGTTTGGTTCCATGCAGGCTCCACAACTGTCAGTCTAAAGTTCATGAGTTCCCACGAACTTTATTAGAAAAGAAAATGGAGATATAACAACAGACACTGAGGAAATCCAGAGAACCATCAGATAATACTTAAGAAAACCTATACTAAGAAAAATTGGAAAATTTAAAAGAAATGAACCATTTTCTGGATAGGTAACACATACCAAAATTTAATTGAGACCAAATTTAATAGACATACAAATTTAAATAGACACACAACCCATAAGGAAATAGAAACAGTCATTAAAAGTCTCTGAACCAAAACAACTCTATGACCAGATGGTTTCAGCCCAGAATTCTACCAGAATTTCAAGGAAGAGCTAACAATAATACTCCTCTGTTGACAGAGGTTTCTGTCCTACTAGGTCTCACAGAAGTTCAGTCCTAAAGAAACACACAGAGGCCTACATAAATCATAAACTGGTTAGTCTATTAGCTCTGGTTTTTTGTTAACTAGCTCTTACATCTTAAACTAATCCAGAATTTTTATCTGTGTTAGTCATATGGCTTGGTACCTTTTGTCAGTAAGTCATTCTCATCTTGTTTCATCTGTGTCTGGGTGACGACTGCAGACTGAGGCTTTCCTTTTCCCAGAATTCTTCTATTTTGACCACACTGTCTATTCTTCCTTCCTGGCTGCAAGCCAATCAGCATTTTATTAAACAAATACAAGTGACAAATTTTTACAGGGTGCAAGACCCTTGTCCCACAGTACTCCTTAGATTGTTCCACACAATAGAAACAGAAAGAACACTGCCAAACTCCTTTTATGAGGGTATAGTTACCCTAATACCTAAGCCACATAAAGAGACAACAAAGAAAAAGAGTTTCAGATGAATCTCCTTGATGAAAATTGATTTGCTATTATAATACAGTTGGTTAACCTTTTTTTTTTTAAAATAAAGTATTGATGCACTCTTTTTTCTGGAAAATGTATGTTCATATTACTTTGGTGACCTCAATGTTTTGCACTGGTTTGGCAAAGTCAGGCCAACCTGAGTATTTATTTGATTTTCTATACTGTAGCCATTGGTTTAAAAAATGAGTACTTGACCATATTTATTGAAATGTAAATGGGATTCCTGCTGGAGATTTATGAAAATAGTGTTTAATTCTTTTTTGGATAATTTAGGGCAAAACCCTTTCCCTGGACTATATAATCAAGGGGCAAAACCTGGTATTGCTGCAGTCATTAATGTCATGATGAAAAACTGGTATTCCTTAATTTTTTTTGATGTTTTTACCTTCTTCAGTGTGAAGTTTTCCTTCTAGAACCTTCTATAAGCTAGAGTTGTAGATATATGTTGCTTAAATTTGTTTTTTTTTAATCATAAATTGTCTTTTTTTCCCCTCTCCATGTATTGTGATTGACAATTTCTCTGGGTATAGTAGCATGGGTTGGCATCTAATAGTCTTTTAGAGTTTGTAGAATATCTGTCCAAGCCCTTCTGACTTTTAGTCTCCATTGAGAAGATAGATATTATTCAATAGGTCTGTCTTTTTATGTTACTTGGTGTTTTCCATGCTTGGTTGTGGATATTCAGTGTTAGGATTATGATGTGCTGAGTGTAATTTCTCTTTTGCTCTAGTCTATTTGGTGTTCTGTCAGCTTCTTGTACCTTTATAGGCATTTCCTTCTTTAGGTTAGAGAAATTTCCTTCTATCATTTTGTTGAAAATAGTTTCTGGTGCTTTGAGCTAGGTTTCTTCTTGTTTTTTCTATTCCTGTTAGTCTTAGGTTTGACCTTTTCACAGTGTTCAAGATTTACTGGATGTATTGTGCCTAGATTTTTTTCTTTTAGATTTAACTTTTTTTTTTTTTGATTGAGGTATCCATCTTCTATCATGCCTTTAATGCCTAGGATACTTTCTTTCATCTTTTATGTTCTGTTGATGAGACTTGCTTCTGAGTTCCTGAATTTTTCATTTCCAGATTTCCCTCAGTTTGGGTTTTTTAATTGATTCTATTTCAACTTTCAGGTCTTGAACTGTTTTAGTCATTTCCTTCCACTGTTTGTATTTTCATAGTTTTCTTTAAGGGATTTATTTATTTCCTTTTTAAGGACCTCTATCATAGTCATAAAGGCCATTTTAAGGTCCTTGCCTTGTGCTGTATATATGTTGCATTTCTTAGGACCTACTGTAGTAGGGTTGCTAGGTAATAATGGAAACACATTATCCTGGCCATTATTGATTGTGTTTTCACTTTGATATCTAGGTATCTGGGTTTGAGATGATTGCTATTCTAAATATAGATAGATGGTCTTGGCTTTCTTGGGTTGGTGTCTTATTCCTTGGTTTCTTTTGACCTCTTTGGTTCTTGGGAGTGTGTGGTAACTTTGTTTTGCCTGGCAGGAAATTCTTCTGGGATCTTCCTAGGTCTGGCCAAGAGGGTTCTGGTTAGAATGTGTTTCTAGGTATTGGGAGCTGACACAAATGGGGATGGGTTGTGGAAGTTGCTGGGGGGGGTCCACAAGAAGGATCAAATTGGGGTTTTCTTTTAGGATCTGCTTATTCCCCTGAGAATGGAGTTAGTTAGGAGAGATCACCACAGGCAGTCTACTACAGAACTTGGGATGATAATAGGGCACTGGATTTGGAAGAGAGGCAGCAGTGTTAATATCCAAAGCTGACCTACCTGCTTAGCTGGCTTACTTGCTTCTGTGACAGCTTTTACTGGTAGATTCCCAGGGAATGCTTGCTGGAGTTGGGCACTGGGACAATGGAATAAGTTAGCAAGAAGTTTAGAGTAGATCTCTGTGATGAGTTGAAGACGGAGACAAAGAGGAGGGGGAAGCTGCAGTAGGTGGTCTGCTACAGAACATGGTGTGTACTCACTTATAGGTGCTATTAGTTGTAAAGGAAAACCATGTACTTTTTTCTCTAGAGAGAGGAGAAAGGAGTTGGATCTTCGTGGGAGGTAGTGAAGAACTGAGAGGAGTGGAATGAGGGTAAACAATAATCATATATTATATGAAAAAATCTGTTTTCAATAAAATAAAAGCAAAACAAAGCAAATAAAAGCATTCAATTATAGTGACATTTCAAATTTATTTTAACAAATAAAGACTGCCTGAAGATCTGAGAGTAAAACAGTTCCACTGGTCAACCTTATAGACCAGGCTATGGTAGCACACACTTTTAATCCCAGTAGCCACAATAACATGCACCTTTAATCCCAGTAGTGCACGCCTTTAATTCCAGCCCTAGAGAGGAATATAAAATGGGGGTGATAGCTCTCAGACACACACAGTCTCATTTGGAGATTCCTGGAGGAAGGATCATCATTTCAGACTGACGTCAGGGTAAGAGCCATTGGCTGACTGTTTTGCTTTTCAGATCTTCAGGTTGAACCCCAATTTCTGACCCTGAGTTTGTGCTAATCATGCTTCATTTAGTGCCCATTGGTAATTGTGCTTCATTCAATCTCTGTTATTCTGAATTCAGATATTCTGTTACAGCAGCACAAAATAGAATAAGACTGGAGTACTATATAGAATTCAAAGTTTTCTACTCAATGCAAAGTCCAACACTTTGTAGTCTTCTCTCTTTTGTGACCTGAAGGTACATTTTTAGCTTTGAAGATGATTATTTGAAAAATAACCAACATGGATAGCTGGAGACTGAAATTAGAATCAAGAACACAGTTTAAAGCTGGACACACGTGGTTTTAGCCTGAGCTCTGCTGAACTCAGTTTCTGGCAATGGACAAGTCTTGCAACTTCCTAAGCTTATTTAGTATCACTTTACTATCCTGTAAACAGAAGAACAATGGCATCAATCTGATTTGCTGAGTTCTAGGACCATGAACGCTCAAATGTTAGTTGCAATTCTGTTTTATTCCTAAAGTACTTTGAGTTAAACAACCAACAAAACATGCCTTTTCCCACCCCATCTTTTCTTCTGTGAGATCCACTAATTAAGTTTTACACTGAGGAATCATGGATAAAGCGAAGGTACTTCAACCATTCTTGTGATCTTAATTAACACTAATTTAATGAAACTCTGTTGTGGCAGAACAAAATGGTTTTTGCCAGTTTTTTTTTTTTATCATCACAAGACTATTTGGGAAGGAGAGGGATTCTCAGGGCAAGCTGGCAGGAATTATAAGCATCTTTTAATTTTTTTCTTCACATGTTGTTTCTCATTATAGGAAGATAACCCCTGACTTATCTAGAAACATCTGGATACATTGAGGGATCTTCTACTAACTCTCTTCCTAAAAACTTGTATACCAAAGTGTCTGACAATAAAAACATTATTATAACTCTTCAAATAAAGTTGGATATAACCATAGACATACATTGAGGAGTTTCTAATATTTAAAAGCCTTATTAAGCTGTGGCTTGACTTGAGCTAATATTCATGTCCTAGTAAGAAAACAGGAAACTCAGTATAGGCTCTTGCTTAGGAGGGTGTTAGTGGAGGATGTGTGAGCCCTTTCTTTGATTCCCTGGTTAATATAAAACAATTATGCACAATGTAAATGTTCCTACAGTGGTTACACATCTTCAATCCATGTTCTGCCAAAGGAAGCATATCTGACATTTACAATTTCAGACAACAAGAATAGATTTCAATTAATTCAAAGAAAATCAAAGAGAATTAAAGGAAAGAAATGAGTTAGAAATATGTAGAAAATGTTTTTGAGGGTTTTCATGATTCTCTTACTAGAGTTCTTCATCGACACATCTTAATTCGACTTATTCTAATCCTCATTGTATCTTTATATAGGATTTTAAATGCTTGAACGGGACAATCTTATTACTTTTGTTGTTCAACAGTCATCCATTCTTTAAACTCAGACCCATGTGAGGTTTTTTCCCAGTAAATAAGAATGCTAGCATGAATTAGTACTCTAAGAATCTAAGAGAGAAAATGTAAGTTCCTCCAACACACATGATGTCCATGAAAGCGCCAGAGATGAGCACTTCTGGAGAAGTAGACTTCTCTTTCTTTTATTGTTGAATTTAATTAAACCAAAATATTCTTATTTACCAAAGCAGAATTCATTTTTCCAAAATGCAGAATTACATCTGCATTTTGATGGGCAGTTCAAACCAGATGTTTCCTTGCCTCTAAGATGGGTTCTTCATGCTTGGACTTAACAGCAAGGTAGAAGCTGTTTAAGACGCTCCTCAGGGACTGCATAAAATTAATAATAAAAGCTTTGTATCTTTCAACAGTCATTTTGGAGACTATTATCTGGAGAAATCAGCAGAACATATGGTCACCAATAGCAAGAACAACTGCAACTCATTTATGAAGTTCAGATCTCTGATGAGTCCCCTTTATAGACTGGTAGTATAGAAAATGGTTCATCTTTAAGCCTAGTAAACATTTTTTAAGGAATAATACAGAATTTCACTCCTGCAGCAAGGTAGGTGGGTCTTGCAGAGTGGTGTAGTGTATCTGAATTTGGTTCCCATAGGAACGTCAATCCCTCATCTCCTGGTGCTGAAAAGTTAGTATCTCTTGGGACTGCTATAAACTAGTAACTCATTTATTTTTTTGTAGCTGAATTTTAAGTATCTACTGCCATTTAGTAAGTAGCTCTCATATTTAACCTATATGAAACAAAAGCAACAGGGTAATGTTCTTGAAAGGACTAAGTATTGGCTTTGGACCCCTAAGACCAAGTTCTCAGACCAAGTTATCAGCACAAAAAACATTCATTTGCCTCAAAGGAACAGAGGGCAGGGATAAGGGACAGAGATAGAAGATAGAGGAGAGGGGGAAGGGAACCATAGAAAGGGGGTGAGGTTATTTTTAATAGAGGGACAAAGGACTGTCTCTGGGTAGATGGGAGACAGACTGGGCACATAAAAACATCCCCCTTAGGATTAGGTATTTAATTTTAATTGGGCATGTTAATTAGATGAGCTAAAGTTGGCTTCTGATTGTTGAACTTCAATAGCTGGGTCTTGGTAATCAGCCTCAGACTGAGGGACTACCCAAATAAGGAACTAGACCTCAGGGGCTAACTTCAGGGGTGTGATCTGTTTTTAGCAAGGCAGAGGAAATTGGGGAGAAGGGAAAGGCCTGCTAGAGCCACATTCCTGAGTGTGCTAACTCCCCTCTAGTTCTTTTGGACCATAGCTGTGAACTCACTAGTCCAATCATGCTCCTCTTAAGGAGGTATAGTAGCTGATTACTTAGTAACAAGACGAAGTTTCTTGCCTCTCTATCTCCTTCTTCACTGATTTATACCATTCATGTTAGCTCTGGACATGGAAGTGTCTGAAGTCCCATTCGAAAGGTTGTAGGAGTCAAGAGATTAGAGGTAGAATCAAGCAACGCTTGATGGACACTTCTTTGGGCCGCCAACCAGAGCTCAAATAAAGACACAGAGATATTATTAATTATGAATGCTTGGTCTTAACTTAGGCATGTCACACTAGCTCTTTTAACTTATTTTAATCTGTTTCTATTCATCTAAGTTTTGCCTCAGGGCTTTTTATTTTTCTTTCATTCTGTATGTCCCATTTTAATGCTTCCTCTGTGTCTGGCTGATTGACTCCTGGCATCTCTTTGGTGTATCTTTTTCTTCTTTCCCTAAGACTAAGTTTCTCCTCCTCCTTACTCTCCCTACCCTGAGGTTCCACTTATACCTCCTTCATTGCTATTGACTGTTCAGCTTTTATGAGACCAATCAAGTGCCTTAGGCAGGCAAGGGGAAATAGCAACATGTACTTACATAATTAAACAAATGCAAAACATCTTTACATAGATAAATAATTATTCCACAACACTTCAGTTTTTGTTCTTACAGAGGAAGAACCAATATGGCTGTCAAAATTCTTTCAAGAACAAAATAGTTACATGGCAGTAAATTTTCATGTGTTTTGAGAGGTTTTTTTTCTGTTGCTTCCTGTAAACATGCAAGGAACTGTATAGCTTCATAATAAGAATGCTCCTTTTTATTCAGTTAATATACATTTGTTTTAGTAAATCTGGGGTAGCAGAACATGACAATAACATATTGATGCAAAGTCCTTAATAGAGCTAGGGAAAGTGTCTTACAGCTATGAGATATATGAACATTTCATAGTTTCTTCTAGAAAAAAATGGCATTTTATTCCTCTTTTTCTACTCTGTAGTCCATGTTTCCAAATATCTTTTTAAACTTAATTTACATTTTAAAATATGTTACCTATTTACTTTCCACCCAAACTCTTTAAAGGGAATTAGAAACATCATGACTAAGCCCCTTTGATACAATCTTGTGGATTGCTGTGCAGTATTTGGCTCCTTTCTGTGGTAGAAGACAGGGTTATTTATCTCTTACTTTGGTAGGAGATAGAAAGTGAACCATTCCTTTCTCCTCACTGGTAGGCATGCAGGACACTATCATAAGATCTGAACTTCACTATTGTCATTGGAAGAAATTAAAGCAACAATCCTAAATTTTTACCCCATCCTGTGTCTAGGACTTTATCTATATGTCTTTCCAGCTCCATTCATCAGAAATGACATCTTTTATGTACTATTCCATGTTGTCCTATGACCTTTTTTGGCAAAAGCATGTTAAAAGATATGATGCAAAAGTTGGAAATGCATTCAACAGAGGTTGACTTGTCATCTTGAACTCTAGTCACTATAAGGAAAAATGGTAGGTAATCCATTGATTTCAATAAAATGAGACAGAGTTAGACTAACCCCACCCTGAGTTTGGAAGTAGGCACAAACATGGGCAGATCAGAATAACTAGTCACCAGTTAGTAAAACACAGAGATGAGTAAGTTATTCTAATTTACCAACTTTGGAGTTATGGTGGCATGTAACATGATTATGGTCGCAGCTTTCAGACACTCTTGATCCTGGGACTTTTATTCTGCAGTGCTTGCTGCAGAAGAACAGAGAGGGAGTTGAATTATTCCATCCATAGAGATTTTATCTTTAGGGACAAGTGATAGAGTGCTGGTGACAGCGTCCAGAGTCATTCCAGTGTATCAGTATAATCACCTGGATGAGATTTCTACTCTTCGATTTTTATAGAATTTTCCAACTAACATTGTCACAAATGAACTGAGTTTGTGCTTAATTGGGCGGGAGTCAATGTATGTTACTTTCAAATCAGAGTCATCCCAACCAGCTTTTGTGCTTCATTGGAATTACTGAACTGAGAAAAGCTAAGGATGAAACTCGGTGAAAGTAGAGAAAGCAGGGACGTTAGTCCATGGGTCCACAGTTCCATGGCAAAGTGTCAAGGGCAATTTCTCTATGCTGCAGGCAGGATTTTCATTTTATGTCTTTGAGAAATGTCAATTCTTTATAGTATTACATAGAACATCTGAGCAACAAAGTAGTTGAGATGAATGTGATTCAAGAGGAATAAATACAAAAAACATTTTAAGTTAGAAATTGTGTTTATCAATCTGGGAATGAATGAATTATGCCAAATTTATATTTCTGTTTGTTTTCTAACTATGGATACTTAAACATTCTTTTGAAGTGCTAAGAACTCCCAATTAAGAAAAGCTGAAGAAATCATTAGCACAGATTCTACATAACACAATTTTTCAACATGACATCTAGTAATAGTTTCAGTAACTAATATGATTATAGAAAGAAATGCTGCTCAAAACCAAATTTAATTATTAAAAATTTATCCATGCAGACCTTTTTAATTCTCCTTTTCTTCCTTCCTTTCTTTTTCTTTCTACTTTCTCTCTCTTCCTCCCATCCTCCCGCACCTCTCTCTCTTTTTCTTCCCTTTTTGTACTAGTTCATCTTTTTGTTTAGTTCTTGAAAATGTTCCAGTCTTCAAAAGTCTCAGAGTGTATATAATTGAATGGCATAATAAATACCAGATTTGCCCTATTTTATACGGTATGTAAAAAGCATGGAGACATGTTTGTCATTATTGCCATAATTCAGAAAAATCAGAGAAATTTATAAAGTTGCAAGTTTTGTGCCTTCTAATCCCAGATAGATGCCTTTCATTTCATTCCAGGGAGATCTGATGAGCTCCATCATTCAAAAGTTAGCATCATTTATTTGGCATTAATTTTCTGTTTAGTACAAAGCATTTAGTTCTAGAAACCGGATCATACTCTGCTAATGTATAAAAACTTCCTTGACTAGTATATACATTTTAAGTTTATTATCTTTTGCCTTTATACAAAGTCCTTGGCAGACTATTCTTACACATATATTTTAGAGACAACTGAGTCTGCTTCTTGTCAGTGCTAAATGTAAATGGTTTTCTTTTCATGATGGTTGAAAGTGCTTGAAGTTAAGGCATTAAAGGGTAAATTCAGCCCATTTGTGTTACTCCGAAGAATTAAGAATTTACGACTGATAGAAGTTTACTAAATAGTGTTCATTCTGTATTTCCAAAAGCAAATGAGTTTGCCACCCTTAAAGACTTTCAAATCAGATGAAACATTGAGTTGTCGAAATGTGGTAGAAGGGAAGCCAAAAAAAAAAGAGAGACAGGGCAAAGATTTAGAGAGAAGATAACCAGACCTTTCACAACTTCCTGAGAATAAACCAAAGGGAAGCAGTGCAGGAGAGATTCTCCGTGGTTAAGAGTGCTTGCTGTGGGTTAATAGTGCCTTCTGCTCTTTCAAGGATATGAATTCAGTTCCCAGCACCTGTGTCTTCAGGCAGCTCACAACTGCTTGTTACTCTAGCTCCAGGGGATCCAATGTCCTATTCTGTCTTCTGTGGACATCCACACACGCGACATTCACTCACACGGACACAGAATCACACAAATAAAAAACAAATAGTAATAATAAAAAGAACAAAAACCATGAGAAAAGTAAGTCTGATGGCCAGAAAGTAGCAAGCACATAAAAATTAGAACATGACATTTAAGTGTATGTACTTGCCATTAATCTTACCATGTTTTTCCTGAAAAAGCATGTTTCACAAAAGTTAGACGAATAAATTCACTGATACTTCCCCCCTCCTGGGTAAAATCATGGACATGCTGGCATGCTTTTGCAGTTATTCTGACTATGTGTGACAGGCTACATATTTTCATCACATGAACTTTTAGTCTGAGGATCATATTCCATAACCAATCAATCAAGATTATGAATCAATATTCTTTTATGTCAAAACTTTATTTCATTTTAATGGCCATATCAGTACTGCACCCTATAGATTAAAAAAGTGTGTTCAATCAAAATTTTCATGAAATAGATTCCCCCACTTTTATTTCCATGGAGATTCAGCACCACTGCACCTTAAATGTGTTAATGCTGCTAAGGCATGAGCATCAACTGGGATTCAGGCTGTTGCTAAGACTGAATATTCCATCACAGTCAACTTCTGCATACTGCTGAAGTCTGATGTTTGCTCGTTCATCTCCATCCAGCTCCAAATTTCTAGTATCTTTTCTTCAGCCTGGGACTCAGCCATTTACTACTAAAAGCTTCATAAGCTGAGTAATCTTCTTTGTTCAGTGTCCTGCAATGTTGAGAAGTGGTTCAAATATGGTACTGTAGCTGGTTAGTCTCTCTCCTAACAATGTAGTACTTCACACAGAGACTCATGAGGAGGCGAGGACATTATTTAAAATGTGCTGTACCCTGTTCTATTAAAAGTTTATGAAATATAAATGTTAAGCATGTTATTAAAATATGTGGTTACAAGTTATAGTTAGGGTGAAGTGTAGTCAACTAACCCTGAGCCATGGGAGGCAATCAGTTAACATTCTTGCTGACTGTACCCAGACAGATCTAAATGGAAATGAGGTACTATTTTTATTATTAAACTTGAGTGCATATATGAAATAAATTAACCTTGAAAACACTGGTGTGATTTGAATCATGCTATCTTTTAAGTATGTCATTTCCAAAGTGGAAACAATTTGTGCTTAATAACAAACTGTTGCTTAAATAAATTGTGACCTACAGTGGAGGACTGTCATTATTTTTATATGGTATGTAACTTAAATAGCAAATTTCTTTAAGTTGTGCATAAATGTTTATGCTATTGCTAAATCGAAGGAGACTAAAGTTAAAGGCAGCATGCGCCATTTATTTCATTTGGTAAAAATAAAATTTAAAAAATCTTTACAGATGTCTTTGCATATTTCTAATATTTCTAATAACAGTACATTATACTGTTATTAGAAATCCCGCTCTCTTTTCATATATATTTTGTGCATTTTCTGTAATTCATAGCCTTTAATTTTTTTAATGACAAAAAATCATGTTACAAAAGTTTTGCTATGTTTTTCTAAATGGGGCCTATTGAGCAATTTCTGAGCAGAGGGTTGAGATTCCGAGGAAAGCAGGAACCACCTTTTACTCAGTGATTCTTCATGTTATTCCTGGGTGATCATAGAGGCACAATGTGAGTGTGTATGTAGCCTTGAATCACAGCAAATAAAAAATACACAGAAGGCAGAAAAAATTATAAATATGGAAAATATTAGCCATTAAAGACCTAACAGTACTTTTCTGTTGTCCCTACTTTTCTTCTAGTTGCTGTGGATATCCATGCATAGGGGAGCAAACAGATGAGTTCATTCTTACTGATACTCCTAAATAAGAAGCCTATGCCTGTCCATGCTCCCTACTGAAGTAGCTACTGCTGTAATCATGTGACTCCCATGACTTCTAAAAGACCAAAGTGAGGATTCAAGTGAGGTTGGGAAGATGAGCTACTGGGCACATTTAACAAAAACAGAAATTCCAGGTACAATGGGATTTCTAAGAATTATCTTTGAAAAACAGATAATCAGAAACTGTTCTTTCTCCAAGAGCTCTTTGCCTGTAATTAAGAGACTGCTAGGGACTAAAAAGGGAGACCAGTGAAGACAACACAAACTCCAGGGCTCTGAAAGTTCAAGGCTGGGAAGGCTTTTGGGACCTTCTCACCTAAATCTGTGATGAGACTTGCCTCCAAATTCTTCCTCGCACATGAATTGTGGTTCCCTGGTGCCCTTTTGCCTGTATGTGCATGGAAAACGGTTGCATTTACCTTTTTAGGCCAAACAACCATCCTCACTCTCATGGCACCTTTCGCAATTGTTTTTAATTGTGATGCATGTGCTTTCATTGAAAGGAGAATGTAGGAGCAGGATATGGGACATCAGCTTTGGCTAGGTTATGTGAGGAAGAATATGAAAGATAATGTACACAGGATATTTGCTCGTTTTAAATTATAGAAGCGTAAACTTGATTTTAAAGGTTAACATTTATTTTTGGAGAGCCACTCTTTTTTTTTTTTTATAGATTTCTATGACTAAAAGATGACAAATCTGGATGGAACAGGAAAGGCCCCCATGGGATAGATTAAGGAGTGTTAGTATACTTAGACAGAAAATTACTGTAAAACGGGTGACACATGACCCAGGTAACTGAAAATCTGCAGCTGCTGATGGCACATGCTAGCACCAGCTCACCAGTATCTTCCAGTGACCACTTGCTTCCTTGTAACTCCACTGGGTGTGATGAGCGGCACGACCAAGGCCATCTATCACTCTGTGGACTTTTCCATAACCCCTGCTTCCTGGCTGGATTATTTATGTAACATCATTCAGCATGGGAAAAGCCAGCTGTTAAAGTTTTAGATTCAGGAACAAGAACACATTTTTATTAGCCCTTTCATCTTGTCTGCAGTGTTTTTCTTGGTTTAAATAATGACAGCAGCATGCTAGCCCCTCCACTGTAACTCTGTGTGCCTTTGGAGGGCAGGATGTTCTTTTCTTTTCTTTTCTTTCTTTCTTTCTTTCTTTCTTTCTTTCTTTCTTTCCTTTTCTTTTTTTTTTTTAAAGTTCTGGGGTTCCAGGAGGAGACTTATATCACAATAGATATGAATTCAGCATGTCAGATTGCTTAATCACTAGGAGGTTGCATTCACACACCTGCATGGGGATGCAGTGCCAAAAGAGATCTAGTTTTGGACTGGTGGTAACACATGGGAGACAAGAGTATAATATTAGAAGATGTGAGATAAAAGTGGTACTCTCAGGATTTTGTAATGTCAACTCGGGCTAGCAGGGACCACAGCAGTGTGACATGTGTTTAGCATGATGAAGCAGCACATACATACTATCAGAAATATGCCAATTAACCTAATTTACATGAGGAAACACATGAGCCTGCAATGGATTTGACCTGCCCTTTGGTCCTTTTTTTTTTTTAAGCCAACTCATGGGACAGACAGGATCAGCTCTAAGAATAAGGGTGCTGGCTTCTTTCCCAAGAATGGAAACGGGTTCAGTTCATCCTTAAATATTTATAGCTCCAATATTTGACAGAGGCCGTACAAGCTCCTACAATTATTAAAGGTTAAATCTTTTGTATGAGCAAGTCAGCCTTTTTTATGGCTCGATGTCCTTGATTCAGTTTTTTTTAAATCTCTGACACACCATTCTTTGCATCTCTACATTGAATTCTTTTACTAGTTTTCCATTTCTCCATTACTTCAGTTCTTAAGGTTTTCCCTTTGAATACACTGTTCCTTAGATCACGATCTTTAGCTGCTAGAGGTCTTTGGCCTACTATCAAATTCTTGGACTGAATTTCTGTGAGCACCCCACACAAATTCTTTCAGGTCTCTCTGGCCTTCATTAGAGGTTGTGTAGGCTTTTTGCCCCCATACCCCAATGCCTTTTTGGTCTCAACTAAAACCCAAGTTCCTTGAGCAATCTTTTTTTCCCCCCTATATTGACTATTTTGACTTTAGTAGTATCCGGCATATACAAGTTACCAAGCACAAGCGTTCTCCTGTGAACGGAATATAGGGGATCCTAGCTTGTAGGCTGGTAACAAGGCCTCAATTTTCACTCCCTGGAACTGCTGAAGACTATCCTGAACTCTGTTATTTCTGTCCTCCATGACAGGACACCAGAACTTAGGGATTGAGGGATCATGTCAGGAGTATTCGGTCACTCTTCTGTTACCTGCTGACATTAAAATGGACTACTCAGAAGATACCCTATTGAAATACAGAGAAGAAAAACACTTCGACAACATTTGTTTAGAATATCACACTTCAGGTGTTGATTTATGTAGAGGCAAGAAAAATGACCCTTTAAAAGATCTGAATGCTTCCATGTAAAGGAAAGTTTTCAGAAAGCTCACCCAGCTTTATTATTCTGTGTATACAACTTTAATTTCACATTACAAAACTTAACCTATAAGACATCATTACTTTATCTTCCAAGGCCTAGGTCTTACTTGCAACATTTAATTAAAAGTAGAAAAATACTTTTTGACTATCCCTTAAGAGTGCTGATATATGCTAAGGATTTTCCTAACTTTATAATTTCCAAGGTCCAATCTTTCCATGTCATTGCAGGTCTGCAGATCAGTTTTAGTATTTGGATACTACACAGAGTTCTTTTTATAGTGCTGGCCTTGTCGAAATCCTTTATGTCTTAAGCATGTATTTCTCTTAAGCAGTTTAATCTTTGCACACTACTTTCCCAGTATTTAGCCTAGGATGAGTAGTATATCAAGAGTTTTGGAAGAGGCTGACAAAGTCCAGGTTTGAGCACTTAACAATCTCTGCACATCTGTTTTAGGCCACTTCCCTTGTCAAATAAAACAGTAGTATCTGGCTCTCACACAGGCCCCATGTGTTCTTATGAACGACAGAAAGTATAGTATGTGTAAATAATTCACCCTAACTTCCAATACTTAGGCCTTTACTTATTATTATCTCCACCTCTAATTTTGATTTGGTGAAGGACATCCATGTAAATCCTCTGAATTTTTCTTTCCCATATATGTTAAGTTTAAAAGTCTATTACAATGGCCTTTTGAGTTCTCTGAGAGAAAAGCGAAATTTAGTAATTGTTTTTGGATCACAATGGCACACAGTAAGGTACACAACATCCCAAGTGACTACAATACCGCTGTCATATTCACTGTATACTTTGAATTTAAAGCCTAATTAAAGTCAAAATTGCTAATCCCTGGTTAGGGAGAACATCTTCCCAGGAACAGGTGTAAAAAGGTTTGCATATGTTGATTTCCATATTTAGAAAGACCATGCTTTCTAAAGCAAAGAACAATCATTCCTTTATTTTTCAATAAAGTGCTAATTAGAAGAGTTGGGTTTCTAGGCTTTGGACTCTCAAACTGATAGCTACGTGTGCCACAATGTGTTTGTTATCGCAGGATCTCAGTTGAGAAGATATTTGAAATTGTTAGCAATCTACAACTGCTATTTTCATAGGGAATCAAAATTCAACTACCTCTGTGGCAATTCAAGACCAGATTGAAAACAATCCAATCAGTTTTGGCTTTTGGGGATGTCTATTTTCCCATTGATGAGAATACAGAAACTTCTGGAATTAGGACCTGCTTAGATGAGCTATAGGGTTCTAGAGGGACATTAGGTTAGATAGAGCTTGGGCTAGTCTGTAGCTCCTGGATTCACTCGGGCTCACTGGTCCACTGAGATTCTGAGCCCCTGCCACACATTCTTAAAAAAACTCCACTATGACTAGAAGGGAAACAAATACCCCACAAACTTCCCTGTTGTTCTTGTTTGGTATCATGGTCACAGTAAAACAGAAGCCAATTATTCAGATACTTAAGGTTTGCAGAGCTGCAGTGGAGATCGTGTGGGTAGTCTTAAGAATCAAACCAGTAAAATATTACCTCCAAACCTATCTTGGCAAGCCCAAACATTAAAGTAGATAAGCTACTCTAGCGTAATGGCCACCCTACACTGCTTTTTTTTAAAATATAAGACAAAACTAGAGGCTTTTGACAATTCATTTTTCATTACATAGCAGATATATGAACTAACCAGAGTAAGATGCTCACTTCCACTTTTAAACATGAATTATTGTTCTCTTTTCTCCAAAAGGTACTGGAATGGCATTTCAGACTATTTTGGAATTAGTTTAGGGCAAAGGAGAAACATTTTGAAGTTATTTCTCAGAAACTAGTCATGACTTCCTGAAGGTCACAAGGGTGATTGCCAGCACCACTTTGAGAACATTTATTACTAGAGAAAAGTAAAGAGTGGCCCCTAAAAAAAATTCAGATTGCAAGAATGGAGTATCTCCCCAAAGGCTTCTGTGCAGCTTAAGTTCTTGATAACTGGAAATATTTTCTGTGCATCCAGGAAATGTAAGCAGAGCACTTTTGGTGTGGGTGTTTGCTTTAACAGTGGGGATTGCTTTTAGCAGATGGAATATGGGATTTTACATGTTTCTGAAAACAACTGGCTAGTTGCCTCTACAAGGTTTAGAGAAATCTCAGGAGAATCCACTCCTGAGATTATCAACATTTTTGTTCATAAACTGAGGGAGATTTTATTATCCTCATGAAGGATTTGTGAGGCAGGAGGGAAAACACTCAACTTCAGTTTTGAAGTAGGTAAAATACATGACTCTCCAGGATATAACACCTGTCCACCTTCATGGTTCAGTGCCACGACAAACTAAGGGACATATAATACCTAACATACCACTGTGCTTTTGCAAAACACTGCCAAGCTCAGCTTATTCCATGTTCTTCTAGAAGTTCTACCCTCAATGAATCATAGCTCTGCATTTGCTCCTAGAATCTGGGGATAATCTCAATAACAAGTGCTAGCACATTATACTTCACATATATTAATCTTTCATTTATATGATGAATACAGAGAAACTACTCATATTTCTATTTTCAGTGTTTATATACCATAAGAACTGTGTAATGTTTCCTGAAATATAAATTATTTACAAGTGCTAAATATTTTTTCACAAATAGCGGCAAAGATTTGCTGGACTTTGTAAACTTGAAAAACTTAATTCATGAAAATATGTGTTATCCGAAGGTATGAGAATAATTTTATTATGAAGATGAAGGAATTTATTATAAATTACATATCCTTACTAACCCCAGTAAGAAATAACTTGAATGGAAACATATAAGGTAGTTTATGGCATAGCTAGAAGAGATATTAGCAAGACACTGAACTGAGTTTAAACTTTTCAAAAATATATGACAAAATTGACAAATAAGTGGCTTCTGACCATCTTGAAGGACTACCTGGAAATAAGACATGTCCCTACCCTGTCAATGGCACAGACGACACTCACCAGGAACCAAACACCAATACAAAACAGATGATGAGACATGGATTAAAGACTCTAGAGCCAATCTGGAGTTTGCTAGCCCCTGGGTCTCAGCGTCCCTTCTCCGGTCAGCTGTGTATTAGTCACTGTGTAGAGGTCAGATGCCTGCAGTGCTCCCTGCTCCTCCACATTCCACTAGAACAGAGCTGAATATTCTGTGGGCTTCACAGCCCTACACCACCCTGTGGCTCGTTAAATACGAGTCAGGGTTTACACATCAAAAACAGCAATTGCTCTTCTTTATCAAATCCTGTACTTTCGCATCAATCCTACACTCTGGAGAGCCCTACGTAAAAAGAGAAGGAAGGCAGGGACAGAAATACGCTGCGACACACAGTTAACCGTCTTAGGTTACCACACATAGTTCAAATTAATTATGTCTTCCTCTCATTTCCACCTACACTGTCTGAAATGTCAAATTAAACAGAACATTTTAGGCCTGATCCTTTATTCTTTCTTTTTATGAGATGTGTGTTAACTTAGGAAAAAACGTTGACAGCACTTCCGGAAAGTTCAGTTGGTAGCAGAGAGGGACAACAGATGGCCACCAGAAATCAGACCTTGGAAGATGACTTACTGTGCACAAATGTGCTGAGGGAGTCCTATTTTTGGGACGTCCTAGAAATCTCTGACCTAATGTAAAGCCCAAGATGCAGTTCAGAGCAGAATAATTGCCATAATCTGAATTCCTGTCCAAAGTAAAATAGACAGGTCTTAACTAGCTATAGACATTCCAAAGATCTTTTTGAAAAAAAAAAATAATCCGAAGAAAACACAAAGCAAGCTTCTCTGATGTCACCCTAACTGCAATCCATGCAGCTTATCTGTAACACCTGGTGGTCCAGCGAGCTTTGTGCCTGTCTGGGCTAGAGTGATGTGCTGCTGAAAAAGGCTTCAAGTTCAGTACTCTGTTTCTACAGAATTTCATTTCTGAGAAAAAGTTTCTTTTATACTTAAACAATAAATGTTATGTGTAGTATATGTTTTCAGGTAGATTAAATTCCTCTTAGCTTTAAAATAGCAATGCAATAAATTCCCACTTCCAAGTGCCTTTTGATACTAAGGCTTCATTCTCAATCTTTGCATATATATACATTACAAACTGCTCAAATTTTTGCTTCAGTGTCAGAGCTGAGAGGTACTTAGAAGATAGTATCTAGACTAAACAGGTATGAAATGTCTTTATCACCTACGAAGTTAGAAAAGAGATTCCAGTTTAAGCTGACAGAAAAGAAACTGTATTTAAAGTTATGCATTAAAAACACAACAAAAACCACATTTGGGATAACTACAACGAATGCTCTATTTGGAAGACCTGACACTAATGAGAATGAAAACCATGTGATATTATTAGTCTACTATTGTTTTACTTGCTTTTTTCCATTCTAAGAATGCTCTTTTTCAGAGAACACCAGCTATATCTTTGACCACACTTGACCATATTATATTAAAGAAATACAGGGTTTTGCTTAAAATATTTTACACCTGTAATAATTTGCCAAGAATAGAGGTATTCTGGTTAGCAATCAAAATGGTTTAAATATGAATGCAATCCATAAGAATAGTAACAACAACAAAAATAGAACAATTTTTTTTTTCCAATAAAAACAGGCCAGTCACTAGAAGGTCTCATTCAGTGAGGACAACATTTTTAAGCCCTAGTGAAAGGAGACTCTGGAATCCACCAACTGTTTGTTCTACTTCGTGGCCTCAAGAAACTTACGAAAAGCAGTCCCAAGACAACAGAATGACATTTGCTGAGAGTAATACTGGAGTGAAAGACTGAGGTTGATTGCTATAATCACATCCTGTGTATTAAACTGTTACACCTTAATTATTTATATAGCTCATTGGTCCAATAGCATAAAAATAGAGAACAGCATCTCGAAATTTATCTCATTTCATGTTCAGAGATAAAAGGGTTAACTATTCTTTCCATTATTTTCTGGAGGCAAGTCTTTGCTTAAAGTCTGATGGCAACCACACGCTGGTTGTTTCTGAAGTTATTGTATGAAGAGGATGCTGAAGGCCATCACTATACAGCATACAGCAACGTAAGGACTCTTGCGTTCACCTGTTGAAAAAAGGAAGACATTCATCTTGGTTGAATGAATGACTAATAAAGATATGATAAGGTTACTACTGAGAGAAGGGAAAACAAGGACCTGGAGGCAACATGAAACAAGCTCAATACAAATTTGATTAACAAGGTGTGCTAAAATTGTAGCCCAACACAAGGCAAAGAACTTAAAGACTCCAAAACAAAGCCATTCTTATCATGTGTTGTTCATGGAAGTTTTCAAGCAACAGGGCACATGTGGAGGTTAGAGGACAAAGAGGAACACTTTGGAGCGGGCTCTTTCTTTCCAACTGTCTATAAATGCTGGATATTGAACTCAGATTACCAGGCAAGTGCAGAACCATCCTACTGGCCCATCATGAGATATTATTATTATTATTCGTAACTCTGTGTAGTTTGCAAGAGTGACCTATGCAGATGACAATGTCACATCTCAATATAAAAAGGCTGGACATGGTTAGCAGTTAAACCTAAGTTACTTCTGAGACCTGTACCTGAAAGTACCAATGCCATGCCCCTGCAGAATTTAGGAGAATGCCAAAGAAATGCTCTCCAGCAACTCAGAGCAAAAGGATAGTCAGGTCTCTTCCTAAAAAATAAAACAAGGAATTTCTCCCTAAGGAATCTAATGCAGAGCATTCAGTAATATATCTTCTTCATATTATGGCACCAGCTCATGACCCTTGTAGTGTTTAGAAGACCAGCAAGATAGCCAATATTAGCCCATTAAAAAAATAGGCATAAGCTCCTCCATAGATGATGACTACTTCTGATACACATGGTACTAAGTCTTTTACAGTCAAACATTCTTTATCTAATCTTTGGGATGAGAAGTATTTCCATTTAAGAGATTTTGAAATACTTGACTAGATTTCATTAGTTGAGCATCCCTAAAAAATTGGAAATTCTCTGAAGCCTGAAACATTTTTGGCATCATTTCCAGTTACAAAATTTCTAAAATCTCAGTATTTCAATAATGTATTAAGCTAAAAGTACGTATTAAACACAATAACTTCTTTAATGAGTCAATTCCACATTCATTTAAAACTGTCCATATTTAGACACTTTTTTTTTGCCCGATTTAAGATCTGATGTCAGCTTGTGAAAGTGTGTTGCTAGCATACAGCCCATGCAGGGGAATTCAATTCGTTGTCATTGTTGCTGTGTTTTTAGTACCCGTAAACTGTACTAATTCAGAGGTAGCAGGCATAAGAAATAAAGCAGCAGTCCCATGGAAACAGCCGAGGTATGTCTGAGCCCTTTGTGAGCCTAAAGATGACTTTGACTAGCCTTACTCAGGTTCTTCCACAACGTGGAAATTCCACTTCCCTATAATTAAGCTCCTTAGTTCCCCTTAGATACTCTTTACCTGGCTCTCATAAATGTCAACCTTGACATCCCTATTAAGTAAAATTCTCAAGGTCACTGTTAATGTTCAGAGCTTTGCTTCTTCAATGTGTCAACACTGATATATTAAAATATTACATCTATTAGAACAGCATGCATTTATTCAGGGCTTTTGCCTGTAATCCCATTCTCCAGGAAGATCACCAGCAGTATAGTCCACAAACATTGAGGCCCTATTCTCAAATCTAAACTGAACCAAACTGAATTGAACTAAACCAACAAAATTCTCAAATTAAACCACAGTAAAGTAAAATAACAACCACAGATTTGGTGTTCTCAAAGTTTTTGTTTTTTAAATTGCCTTTACCCCCGCCCCCAACAGACGTTTAATAGACTGCCTTCTATTAAAGGAGAATCTATAATGAAAAGGTGGTTTTAGAGTAACATTGATTTAACTAAAAAAAAAAATTAAAACCAGAACACACTGGTTTACAATGTTAATTCATTAGGGCTAAATAAAGCCCCTCAAAACACCTCACTGATCCATAAACTTTAGGTAGATGTTATAAAGTCTGTTATTCCTTTCAGGGCTGGTATGTCCACTGCTTAGCATGGTCGCAGGAAACACCCAAAGGGAGCAATTATCCCGGAATTGAGTTTTCCATCTGCTTGGTATTAATTCTTGAGGAAGTTCTTTTCTTTCTCATCTCATGACTTAGAATGCTGTAATTTACAGATGGGTTTCATTTTCATGTTTTTCATTTTCTTAAAAGAGACTACCATGTGGTCAAGCTAGGCATCTTTAGCTGAACTCGAGTAAGAAGGTTGCTTCTTGTCAGGTGGTAGCTTTGTGTAAGTGAGTGGGAAACAGCTGCTGTCATATGATGTGTAACAAGATTAGATGACAGGTCTTCTGCCTCAGTTCCATTACAATTGCACTCTCTCTTTGTGGATATACTGTGTGTCAGAAATAGAGAGCAGCAGGCTCTTGAAAAAATGCATGTCAGCACCAGAATTTTCAAAGCTACTTTGTTAAAAGAAAGCAAATGCTTTCAGATTTTCATAACACTTCTAAGTGAGCCATTCAAGATTGAGGGAAAAGGGGATGTCATATAAATAGCTGCGCATGCACAAAGGAAAGGCAGTTATAACTAGACAGCAAAACGGACCACAATTGAGGGACTCATCAAGACAGGCATATACTATGTCTGACGCTTTAAGTTCTAGTCATAATTATGAGCAAAAAGGACACTTGGGTTGGCTACTAAATAGAACTGTTTATAGGTCTAACTCCTATTTAGAAGAAAGCTAAAACCCTTTATCTTTTCTTTGGGAGTTAGCAACTTTATATAACAGAAAAGGAAAGTTAGCTCTTCAGTGTCACATCTCTGCTATCTCTCCCTGCAGGACACTACTCAGGTTTTTAACTACCTTGTTCTTGGCGATACATTGGTCTATAATATATTTTCTTTTTCAGGGTGACTAGACTGCTGGGCAGTTTGGTTTACACTTACACTTAGTGATGAGTATTAGGTACTGAGGGTGACAGTCTGTTTCTCTTCTTGGTTCCTTTGAAGTGTTCAAGATTTCTTCTTCTATTTTAGGTTTGTACCCATTATTCATGACTGAGTGGCAGATAAGCCTCTATACAAATCTCTATAAATCTAAGGCAGGCCTTTTTAATGTTAGCATCACTGACATCTTGAACTGGAAAATTTTATTGTGATTGGCCATCTATGCATTGTATATTTAGGGAGATCAAAAAAAAACCTATACTCATTATATGTCCCAGACTCTATAGTTTTGACAACAAAAAAAATTGTTGAAGGCATGTTTAATTTTATGAGATACAACACTGTTATCTATAAAATTCATGTCTAAAGAGTACAATAAAGAAACAAAAATTCAAAAAGTTTTAAGTGATAGGATTGGGCTGTAAGTTGAACACATACGCAAGAGTATCCATAATATTCCCTGAATAATAAAACACTTATCTAGGCTACACATATTCTTCTGCCAATTTAAAGCCAGCCATATTTCCTATGAATTCTCATGTTTATTTCCATGGAAGAGAATAAGGCATCATGAAGAACACAGAGGAAGGGAAACTTCATGTAAAAGCACACTTAGTTGTCAGGGGGACAATAATGCTTATCTTCATTCACTCCATCAGAATTATGGCTTTCAATAAGGTATTCTGAGAAATCCTTTGTACTTATCAACTATCCAGAAGACTTAGAAACATGAATAACTTAGCATTAGACTGCTAATTTCTAGTAGGAACTTGCCATTCACCCGAAAGTCCAATGGAAGGAGAAACTTTCCTGGAAGGGAAATGACTAACGAACGATGTCGGACACTCTTAAGTCCAGTTTACACCTCAGCTGTGCTTAGGTGTGTGACACTGGCTCCCAGGACTTCAGAAGAATGTTTAAGTATTCTTCTTTTTCTTCTTCTTCTTCTTCTTTTTTTTTTTTTTGGTTTTTCGAGACAAGGTTTCTCTGTAGCTTTGGAGTTCGCCCTGGAACTAGCTCTTGTAGACCAGGCTGGCCTCGAACTCACCGATGTCTAAGTATTCTTAAGCTTAGTTTGTACTTTGAAACTTTCATCAACCTTGTTTCTTGTTACACACTGACTTCTAAGCTTTCTATATCTCTGAGAAGCTGAACACAGAAACAAAACAGGGGAAAATAGGAACCAGGAACCGGACTTGTAAATTCTAAATCCTAACTCAAGGGTTAAGTGTAGACTATGTGGGCTGTTGATAAACTTGCTAAAAGTAAAAGGCATAAAAAAGGCATACTCGTTA